>NC_063058.1:23205551-23421173 GCF_018812025.1 Megalobrama amblycephala
GTAATTAGATATTGTATTATGCATATTGTAAATTTTCCTTGTTTTTGTTTTCCAGAACTCAAACAAGCACAGACTATGATGAATGCACTACAGTGAACCAGTCATCCTTTCTTGAACAGTATTGATGAAAGAATCTGTCCGTGTATATAAAATGTGCTTCTCAGAAAGAAAAGAAGAATGTTTTTTTAACATTATGTATTTTGAATAGGTCTAACACAGTGTTTAGTCAAATGTTGTTGCTCAAATTGAGCAGACCTTAAAAAAAGCACATCAATCAGATTTCTTTTTGGACCAGATGTCACTAGATACTTAATTTTGTCACGTGTTGAAGAACAAAAAGCTCTTAGTGATTCATCTCACCTCATGTATTTGTCTTAATATCGAGTGTATTTTGTTAAATGTATTTTTTTCCCTTTTTCTTGAAAAAATTGTAATGTAATAACAACAGTTAATTGTCTATATTTCAAGACCCTTAAAGTTACTTACAATTTCACTTGGTCTTTTTTAGGGCCCAAGNATGGGACCCGGGCGTGGCAGGGGGGCTCGACAGCGCCCCTTGAATGGTGTCCGAAAACTTGGTCCATATATCAAATACGCTTGCATGTATTTGTATGAAACTCTGTAATCATATAGACCTCATCGGGCCGAACAACTTTCATGCTCTAAGTTATACGCTGGCTCAACAGGAAGTCAGCTATTATGGGTTGTTTGAAAAACGCATGCTCTGGAATTTGATATACTCCTCCTAGGCGATTAATCCGATCACCACCAAACTCGGTCAGCATGAAGTCAAGACATTGAGGATTAAAAATTGCGAGCAGATTTTTGATATCTCAAACGGTTTGGTCGTCGCAAGGCAACGAATTTATGGTGAGAAAAGGGAAATAGGAAATGTGCTATAACCTCTGCATACATTGATTGATGTTTATGAAACTTCAGCTGTGTGCTCATTGAAGGAAGCCGATCACATGTATGTGACTGTTGTGAGTCAAAGTTATAGCGCCATCAACTGGCAGCAGGAAGTGTGTTATTTTCAAAATGCTTTAAGATCACCCTCTATTTTTTACCAAATTTGCTTCAAACTTCATTAGAATAATGTGAAGGCATAACGAATGAAGACCTGTAAAAAGATTTTTATTATTTTTCAAACACTGTTGCCATAGCAACAGATTAAACTTCAATATTTGTTTTGGATGTGTTTGAGACACTTAGCATGCATCAAATTGCATGAAACTCGACTGATATGTCAGGATTGTCATCCAGTAGACATGGGCAAAGCCTCAAAAACGGGCAGGAAGGAGGGCCTCTATAGCGCCACCTTTTGAAAAAAGTGGGGGGTTAGTTTAACCTACAGTCACCAAACTCGGTACACACATTGATCTCATTAAGCTGGACAACTTTCTAATTTAAAGTCATTAGCTCTGACCAACAGGAAGTCCGATATTTTGGTTTGAATGTGAATTTTTTCATCCTCTCTCTCCCTCTCTGTGGTACCCCCCTCCACCTCCCCCTCACCCCTCACTCCCTCCTCACTCCCTCAGTCTGACTCTTGTGTGTGTGTGTGTGTGAGGGTGTGTGTGTGTGTGTGTGTGAGGTGTGTGTGTGTGTGTGTGTGTGTGTGTGTGTGTGTGTGTGTGTGTGTGTGTGTGTGAGGGTCTCTGTCTGTGTCTCTCTCTGTACTTGTTTTGACTCTACTTGTGAGGACCAAATGTCCTCACTTATTTTGTGGAATACTTTCACAACCCACTAGTGAGGACATTTGACTGGTCCTCACTATTTTAAAAGGCTTATAAATCAGCCGAAATATATTTTATTTAAATCTAGTGATGGTTACATTTTTCTGTGATGGGTTTAGGAGTAGGGATTGGGTTATGTGATAGAAAATATCATTGACCCGATTTAAAATCAATGGAAGTCTATGCAATGTCCTCACCAAGACAGAAGTACAAACCTGTGTGTGTATGTGTGTGTGTTTACACATTTTTTGATGAACTTATAGAAATATTGAACTGCAAATGATAACTTCACACTCATTTGAAATTGAACCATGACATTATATCACTATTTGGACAGGACTACTTTTCAAATGTCATTTGAGTTACAACATACAAGACTTAAATCTTTGTTTTGTTTTTACAAAGGAGAGTGTGTGTTTTCTCGAACATTGGTGTTATAGAAAGTCATGTGCTGTGTTTGCAAACATTATGTACAACGCATGTCTTTAAATGAATTATTTATTGATATAATTCAAATTTATTAAAAATCACTATTTAAGTAAATTTCACTTGATTTTATACCACACATTTATATTGTTCTCATCAAGCCGGACAATTTTCTAATTTACATTCATTAGCTCCGACCAACAGGAAGTCGGCTATTTTGGTTTGAATGTTAATTTTTTTTAAAAACAGGCTAAGAATTTTATACTACTACTCCTACAGGGTTTATCCAATTTACACCAAACTTTTTTTAACTTGTTGCTAACACATTGAAGTTGTTTAATTGCAAACGGATTTTGGATATCTCAAACGGTTTGGCCGTGGCGAGGCAACGAATTTATGGCAAGAAAAGGGAAACAAAGTGTTATAACTTCTGCATACATTAATTGATTTTGATGAAACTTCGGCTTAGTCTTCGTTGTACAAGGCTGATCACATGGATGTGACTATTGTGATTCAAAGTAATAGCGCCACCAACTGGAAGCAGAAAATGTGTCACTTTCAGCATACATTGAGATCACCCTCTTATTTTTACCTGATTTGCTTCAAAATTCATCAGAATAATGTTAAAACTTGGCACATGTAATCCTTTGAAAATGGGCAGGGAGGAGGGGCTCTATAGTGGCACCTTGTAGTGCAGTAAATGTGGAGTGAATTTGACATAGTCCTTTGATGTTTAACCGTTTTAAGTGCCTATTGCCCGCTGTGCACAGTTGCCCTGAAGCCACCGGGGTGGCGGTGCCACCGGGCTTGGGCCCGCCATCGCTGCTCGCAGCTATATTTTATTATTTTTTTTTTTTTTTTTTTTTTTTTTTTTTTCCGTCTTCCGGGGCTTTTTGGGGGCCTTAACATGCTCAAAAACTCTTGAAAATTGGCACACACATTGGAATCCGCGGCCAATTAGGACGCCGGGCAGAGGCTGGTACCCGGGCGTGGCAGGGGGGCTCGACAGCGCCCCCTTGAAAAAAGTCTGAAAATTTGGTCCATATATTAAACACGCTTGCACGTATTAGTATGAAACTCGGTACACATATAGACCTCATCGGGCCGAACAACTTTCGTGCTCTAAGTTAAACGTCACGCCAACAGGAAGTCAGCTATTAAGGGTTGTTTGAAAAACGCATGCTCTGGAATTTGATATACTCCTCCTAGACGATTAATCCGATCGCCACCAAACTCGGTCAGCATGAAGTCAAGACACTGATGATTAAAAATTGCCAGGGGATTTTTGATATCTCGAACGGTTTGGCCGTGGCGAGGCAACGAATTTATGGCGAGAAAAAGGAAACAGGAAATGTGTTATAACGTCTGCATACATATATTGATCTTTATGAAACTTCACGAGTGTGTTCGTTATAGGAGTCTGATCACATGGATGTGACTATTGTGAGTCAAAGTTATAGCGCCACCAACTGGCAGCAGGAAGTGTATCACTTTTTGAAATGTTTTGAGATCACCCTCTTATTTTTACCTGATTTGCTTCAAACTTCATCAGTGTAATGTCAATACACAGCAGATGTAGACCTATGACAGGATTTTTGATATTTGAAATATTGTTGCCATGGCAACAGGTCAAACTGTAATAATATTCTTGAGTGTTTTTGAGGCTCTTAACATGCTTCAAATTGCATGAAACTCGACACACACATCAATATTGTCAACCAGTAGACATGGACAAAGCCATAGAAATGGGCGTGGTGGAGGGGCTCAGTAGCGCCACCTTTTGACAAAAGTGGGGGGTTTAGTTTTTCCTACAGTCACCAAACTCGGTACACATATTGTTCTCATCAAGCCGGACAATTTTCTAATTTACATTCATTAGCTCCGACCAACAGGAAGTCAGCTATTTTGGTTTGAATGTTAATTTTTTGAAAAAACAGGCTATGAATTTTATACTACTACTCCTACAGGGTTTATCCAATTTACACCAAGCTTTTTTTAACTTGTTGCTAACACATTGAAGTTGTTTAATTGCAAACGGATTTTGGATATCTCAAACGGTTTGGCCGTGGCGAGGCAACGAATTTATGGCAAGAAAAGGGAAACAAAGTGTTATAACTTCTGCATACATTAATTGATTTTGATGAAACTTCGGCTTAGTCTTCGTTGTACAAGGCTGATCACATGGATGTGACTATTGTGATTCAAAGTCATAGCGCCACCAACTGGAAGCAGAAAATGTGTCACTTTCAGCATACATTGAGATCACCCTCTTATTTTTACCTGATTTGCTTCAAAATTCATCAGAATAATGTTAAAACTTGGCACATGTAATCCTTTGAAAATGGGCAGGGAGGAGGGGCTCTATAGCGGCACCTTGTAGTGCAGTAAATGTGGAGTGAATTTGACATAGTCCTTTGATGTTTAACCGTTTTAAAGTGCCTATTGCCCGCTGTGCACAGTTGCCCTGAAGCCACCGGGGTGGCGGTGCCACCGGGCTTGGGCCCGCCATCGCTGCTCGCAGCTATATTTAGGGCCCAAGCGAAAATTCGCGCAGGGCCCTCTTGTTTTTCTAAGGATTATTATTATTTTTTTTTTTTTTTTTTTTTTTTTTTATTTTTTTTTTTTTTTTTCCGTCTTCCGGGGCTTTTTGGGGGCCTTAACATGCTCAAAAACTCTTGAAAATTGGCACACACATTGGAATCCGCGGCCAACAGGACGCCGGGCAGAAGGCTGGTACCCGGGCGTGGCAGGGGGGCTCAACAGCGCCCCCTTGAAAAAGTGTCTGAAAATTTGGTCCATATATTAAACACGCTTGCACGTATTAGTCTGAAACTCGGTACATCATATAGACCTCATCGGGCCGAACAACTTTCGTGCTCTAAGTTAAACATCACGCCAACAGGAAGTCAGCTATTAAGGGTTGTTTGAAAAACGCATGCTCTGGAATTTGATATACTCCTCCTAGACGATTAATCCGATCGCCACCAAACTCGGTCAGCATGAAGTCAAGACACTGATGATTAAAAATTGCCAGGGGATTTTTGATATCTCGAACGGTTTGGTCCGTGGCGAGGCAACGAATTTATGGCGAGAAAAAGGAAACAGGAAATGTGTTATAACGTCTGCATACATATATTGATCTTTATGAAACTTCACAAGTGTGTTCGTTATAGGAGTCTGATCACATGTATGTGACTATTGTGAGTCAAAGTTATAGCGCCACCAACTGGCAGCAGGAAGTGTATCACTTTTTGAAATGTTTTGAGATCACCCTCTTATTTTTACCTGATTTGCTTCAAACTTCATCAGTGTAATGTCAGGCATACACAGCAGATGTAGACCTATGACAGGATTTTTGATATTTGAAATATTGTGCCATAGCAACAGATTAAACTTCAATATTTGTTTTGGATGTGTTTGAGACACTTAGCATGCACAAATTGCATGAAACTCGACTGATATGTCAGGATTGTCTCCAGTAGACATGGGCAAAGCCTCAAAAACGGGCAGGAAGGAGGGCCTCTTAGCGCCACCTTTTGAAAAAAGTGGGGGGTTAGTTTAACCTACAGTCACCAAACTCGGTACACACATTGATCTCATTAAGCTGGACAACTTTCTAATTTAAGTCATGCTGACCAACAGGAAGTCGATATTTTGGTTTGAATGTGAATTTTTTCATCCTCTCTCTCCCTCTCTTGTACCCCCCTCCACCTCCCCCTCACCCCTCACTCCCTCCTCACTCCCTCAGTCTGACTCTTGTGTGTGTGTGTGTGTGAGGTGTGTGTGTGTGTGTGTGAGGGTGTGTGTGTGTGTGTGTGTGTGTGTGTGTGTGTGTGTGTGTGTGTGTGTGAGGGTCTCTGTCTGTGTCTCTCTCGACTTGTTTTGACTCACTTGTGAGGACAAATGTCCTCACTTATTTTGTGGAATACTTTCACAACCCACTGTGAGGACATTTGACTGGTCCTCCTATTTTAAAAGCTTATAAATAGCCGAAATATATTTTATTTAAACTAGTGATGGTTACATTTTTCTGTGATGGGTTTAGGAGTAGGGATTGGGTTATGTGATAGAAAAAAGACCCGATTTAAAATCATGGAAGTCTATGCAATGTCCTCACCAAGACAGGTACAAACCTGTGTGTGTATGTGTGTGGTTTACACATTTTTTGGAACTTATAGAAATATTGAACTGCAAATGATAACTTCACACTCATTTGAAATTGAACCAGACATTATATCACTATTTGGCAGGACACTTTTCAAATGTTTTGTTACAACATACAAGACTTAAATCTTTGTTTTGTTTTTACAAAGGGGGGGTTTTCTCGAACATTGTTTTAGAAAGTCATGTGCTGTGTTTGCAAACATTAGTACAACGCATGTCTTTAAATGAATTATTTATTGATATAATTCAAATTTATTAAAAAACTATTTAAGTAAATTTCACTTGATTTTATACCACACATTTATATTGTTCTCATCAAGCCGGACAATTTTCTAATTTACATTCATTAGCTCCGACCAACAGGAAGTCAGCTATTTTGGTTTGAATGTTAATTTTTTGAAAAAACAGGCTATGAATTTTATACTACTACTCCTACAGGGTTTATCCAATTTACACCAAGCTTTTTTTAACTTGTTGCTAACACATTGAAGTTGTTTAATTGCAAACGGATTTTGGATATCTCAAACGGTTTGGCCGTGGCGAGGCAACGAATTTATGGCAAGAAAAGGGAAACAAAGTGTTATAACTTCTGCATACATTAATTGATTTTGATGAAACTTCGGCTTAGTCTTCGTTGTACAAGGCTGATCACATGGATGTGACTATTGTGATTCAAAGTCATAGCGCCACCAACTGGAAGCAGAAAATGTGTCACTTTCAGCATACATTGAGATCACCCTCTTATTTTTACCTGATTTGCTTCAAAATTCATCAGAATAATGTTAAAACTTGGCACATGTAATCCTTTGAAAATGGGCAGGGAGGAGGGGCTCTATAGTGGCACCTTGTAGTGCAGTAAATGTGGAGTGAATTTGACATAGTCCTTTGATGTTTAACCGTTTTAAGTGCCTATTGCCCGCTGTGCACAGTTGCCCTGAAGCCACCGGGGTGGCGGTGCCACCGGGCTTGGGCCCGCCATCGCTACTCGCAGCTATATTTCTATTATTGCTCTCTCAACTCTTTCACGGCTGAAGCTTTTAATAGAGCAACATTTACAACATTTCAAACAACTGTTTCCAGATGCAAATATTATACCTAAACAGCATTACTTGCTGCATCTTCCTTCTCAGATTAAGGCACTTGGTCCTACAGTGAGGCATATGTGTATGCGCTTTGAGTCAAAGCATTGCTTTTTTAAGCAGTGGGCTTTGAAAAGTAGTTTTAAAAATATATGTAAGTCTCTTGTGAAGCACAACCAACTTTATGAATGTAGTCAGAATGTGCATGAGAAACATCCAATTTGTTCAAGTGAAGTTGACATGGGCCCAGCCTCTGAGGTGAAAAATGTTCACTATGTAGAAGGAAAGATTAAGGACTTCTTAGGAATAGAGCACGTTGAACATATAGTTTTGGCACAGTGGATTATGCAACATGGAAATAATCATACATGTGGAAAATCTTTGGTCATTTCTAGTGTCATTAATGATACTCCAGAGTTTGCACTTGTGAAGAACATTTATATTTTAAATGCTTCAGTGTATTGTTTTGAATGCCAACCTCTCTCTACAGTTGGGTGGAATGATCATTATTTAGCTTATAAGGTAGAAGTTCCTGACCTAGCTCAAGCCAATGTTTTCATGGATGCTGAAAAGCTTGTTGATTATACACCATACTACTGTGTAAATTTCAATAATAGCAAGTACATTCCACTGAAGTATGATCTCACAGACATAATCAAACATCATTCTTGAGTTTGTATTTGTGCGCAATTAATTTTTTTTAAGCACTGACAAACACTGTAATTAATGACAGCATTTATTTGTACTTATTACTTTTGGAATAACAGAGAACAGAGACAGAGAAGGAAACATAATGCCAGCTTTTGCCTGTCTTTTTTACATATCACATGGACATGGTTTGATGGAAAAATGGCCACAATGTTCTGTGCATTGTGAGTTGTTGTGAGTTGGGCATGTTGACCTGCAGTTTTCAAAAAAGCAGATTTGTTGTCTCAATTCAAGTTAAATCTATTTCTTGAAACAAGACGATGCATCTTTTACAAATAACACAGCAGCTTAAAAACCTTATGACATGTCAAAAAAGCTTATTTCATCTGAGATGTAACTCAAAACAAGATGTTTTCAAGACAGTTTCACTTAACAAGATATTCAAGATGCACTGTCTAAAAACAAGCTCCTTTATCTCACTTAAATATTGCTCTTTAGGTGATTTTTTTCTTATATTAAGTGTGATGAGATATTTTGACTAGAAATTAGAAAAATATACTTGGCAATATTTTGAGTTTTTGCAGTGCAAACACCTGGGCTTTCTTACACCAACACAGAGACTAGTTGCTAATGTGAAACTGGTTGAACTGGGAGAGGCGGTGGGGACCGATAGGGCGGCTATCCAACAGGCTGGGGGAGTCGAGGCTGCGTTGTCTGACATGGACGAGGGGAGCGCAAACACTGTAGTCGCGAACTCCCAGTCATCTGCTATGGCACAACTCCTTGGGGATCACTATACCACTCAATGCGAGGCTGGCATCGAAGCAGAACTTAAGAACTTTCTGAGGGAGACTCCCCCAACCCTGAATTGCACACCTACAGACTGGTGGAAAGTGAACGGAATAAGGTTCCCCGGGCTGGCCAAGTTAGCGCGGAGGTACCTGTGCATCCCGGCAACGTCAGTCCCCTCAGACCGGGTGTTTTCAGCGGCTGGACTGACGGTCACCATGTTGCGGTCGCGTCTGACCCCAGATCATGTCAACATGCTTATATTTCTCAACAAAAATCAGTAGACTGGTGCAGAAGTTGTATGCGAGGTACTAAAGTTAGTTATTTTTCACAAGGCTTTAAGTAGCCTAATTTGTTAAGTTAGCTAATTGTTAGGAAGTCTAATATCTGGCCCTTTCTTCTGGCTTGGTTAGTTTTGAGTTACATTTTGACAAAACCTGTCAGATCTAAGTATTATTATGTTTTTTGTTTAGGTTATTGTTTAACATGATTATTTTGGAACAAATGAGGTCTCTGTTTAGGAAGGCCGGCTTGCAGCTGTAGGTTCCGCTGCTTTAGAGCACCGCATGTGCAAGCGCATATATGTTCGGTTTGCCTAATTGAACGTAGTTTAACTGTCTGCCACAAGTTGATCTTGTAATAAAGGTCTCATCGAGGAAAATCATGCTGTATTTTTGTATTCATTGCATGTTTGAATTATGAAAGTTAAATAATTAAAGCTGCAGTCCGCAAGTTTTTTGGGTTAAAAATGATCCAAAATCAATTTTTGAGCAAGTACATAACCAGCCAGTGTTCAAAACTATCTAATTATCTTGTCTCGATTCACAACAGTAAGCTTGTAATAATGTTTTATAATAAGAGCGACATGGTGGATTTCCACGGGAAATTTGAGCATGCAGCAGTTCCTCTGTGCGTCATTACGTCACGTCCGTAAACAGAAAGGAGTCCCGTCGAGAGGCTCAGTTAAATCATGTGAGGAAGCTGCCGGTAGCAGCACATTTATAACCTTTTCTCACAGCAGCTGAAATAATTAAACTTATCATTATGATGGCAGATTGTAATTCAGAAAGGTCCAAATGACAATCATCAGGGACAACTGGAGATTCACCCGTAGCCAAAAGCAAAAGACTTTGGACTGTGGAGTGGATACAGAAATTGAAATATACAGGTAACCCTAATGCACACTAATACACATAGTCACGCAATGCTGATGTTGTTAACATTAACAATTAATGCTTTTTTCCTCAGTTGGTCAGAACAAAAGTGGCAGAAATGTTACTTATTTGTTCAGATGATATTTTCCAGTGAAAATTCTTATATTGGTCATACTTTCAAGACGTAGAATCTGTGATTCTGAAGTTCAGTATCCACACCGGTGCGGTGACTGACAGCAAGCATTAGATTCATCCGCTCTGACGAGCTGTGCCGAAGCGCAACGCACGTACAGATAACTGTTCCGCCTATGACTGCAAATGCAGGTTTCAAACAGAGATGGTGACAAAGAGGAAAAATCGCGGACTGCAGCTTTAATTTTATTATAAAATATTAATGATTAGTCGATAGTCGATCGTTAATTCTCCCGACGATCGACTAAGAAAATTTAATTGAATGCCCATCCCTAGTTGAAAACATACTTAACCTGAAAGAATAAAGGGACTTCTTCTGTATGCACAACGCCAGTAACAAACACATCTTAGGTGGTGTATTTTACATTATTTACACAAACCTCTTTCACACATTTAAGTGTTTTACCTGCAAAATCTATGGCTTGACATTTTTTTATGGCTTTTAAGTGTATTTTGAAGCTCTTTGGGTAAAGATGTAAATGGAGTGCTCACACTTGTTCCAGTAAGTTTTTCATAATCACCCAACATGCTTCCTGATGAAAACTCCTAACACTGTTTGAATTGGTGTCCTTTACTTAAAGAAGAAACAATGTTAATGAAGTTTTTACAGGTGCTAGAAACATTCTTAAAATATTGATGTTTGCTTTCAAAAGGCATGCACCAAAGAGGACGCAGTGGACCATAAGATGAAATAAGTCTTGCATAATGTATTAGATAATGACACTTAGGTGTGATGACATCAAATTCATCTTTTAACTCTTGCAAGAACTCGTTTACTTTCAGTTCAAGATTCAGAAGACCTTCTCTTTTTACTGTAGGTGCCATAAGGATATCTGCAATTTCTCGACACAGAAGATAGACATTTAAATTCAAAATTTGGAATTGGGTGGAATGCGGTGTACAATCAAAAAAGGTAAAAGCCTAAATAAGCACCATTTTTGTGAGGCTGATCCTGAGATGTTCGAATTCTGTAAAATTTTCTCAGACAGCTCAGATGCTTTGTTTTTTCTGTCATTTTGATCTATGGCAAACTGACTCAATTCAACATTTATTTCCTTTATAGTAATGTACTTTACTCTGTGTGCCTTACATAAAACTAATTTGACAAGTAAAGGTGCCGGATTTCACCAATAATACCTTAATTTATTTTCTGAGGACAAATGAAGGACTTACGGGTTTGGGACGACATGAGAGTAAGTATTTAATGACAGAAATGTCATTTTTGGGTGAACTAACCCTTTAAAGACACCTAATATAAAGTGGGACCTAAAACACAAATAGAATTTAGTAGAATGGTACAAACATGAAAGATTGATGAAAGTCATTTTATGGGACAGAGTACATAGAAATAGATCTTTAAAGTAACAATGGCACATGTTCACTTTTTATGGTATAACAGCACACAATACCAAACCATCTTAATCACAAATCAATGCCTACTTTACATTCTCTGCTTTTTCACCGTTAGCACTTGTGAGAGTTTAATCTCTGTAAATGATCAAACATTCAGAGTGGGATAGTCTGGTAAAAGCTGTTTCTCGTGTTTGTAGGATGACAGAATCATTCCGTGAGCACTGTTCTGATGGGAATCCCTGTGTTTGAGAAGAAATGAGAAAGGAAATGAAAGTCAATCAGAAACTGATCAATGTAAATTAAAATGGAGATGAGCTATGTGACAAAATAACACATCATGATCGCAGTACAGTCATAACAATATGTGTAAACTTAAACATATTAATCATACTACAGTCTTCTGTGCATACAATTATTTAAAAGTTATTTAAACATCTAGAACTTGAAAAATTGTTCTTCATGCAACACTGACATTTGATTCCAAATCTGTCAATCTGTGTTTTACAGTGGTCAACATTTGGATCAAAAAAGTTGATCAAAGTTATCCTAAGAAGAAGGTTTTAGGACAACTTTGATGAAAGATTTTAATCCACTTCAAATATTGACTGTAGTATTTAGCTGAAAATAGTTTAAGAGCTAAACATATTCTGAATCACTGGCATAACTGTGACCATTTGTGTACCAAAGTCCAGAGAGGGAGGGTTATTATGATAATAACGTGACTTATTCATGTTTCCTTATATTTATTTTTATTATTATTACAAATTTTATTACATAAACAGAAACATTGCACAACAGTTAAACTGTGGTGCATGTAACTGTGGAACATGTAACAAAAATGCATGGATTTCAGAATGCGTTTGGCAACTGGACAACCTTGGAATAATATATTGATGTGATTATTCATATAACGAGTTTTGCGCCATACAAATTATGGGAGTTTCCCGGGAGACCTAACAAAATGGGAGGGGGGAGGAAGATGGGTGAGAAATACAGGAGACTCCTGGGAAAAACTTGAGTGTTGACAGGTATGATCACTGGGCATCATGAAAAATGAGTATTGATCTATTTAAACAACAAAAACAACATCCTGAACACCATGGGTTATATGTAGTTAGTGTAGAGCTTTTCTGGCTGTTCAGTGTAAATAAGCAATATCACCATACTGACTACTCTCTTGATCAAGAAACACATTTTAATATCAGCTATACAGCCATACTCTGTTAGCTAGTCTCATTTCTATTATTGCAATATACTGTATGTCATGAGATTGAAAGGTTGAGGTTAAAAAAAAACAACATTAGAGTCTATCCAAATAATAAGCCGTGGATTAACAAAGATCTGAAACATTACCTAAACATGAAGAAAATTGCCTTCTTGCAGAATGATCAGCAGAAAGTAAAAGAGTTAAACAAAGCAGTAAAACGTAAGATAAAAGATGCACAGAATGAATATAAAGAGAATGTTGAAGAGAAATTAAAAACGGGGAATGTAAGAGATGCATGGAAGGGTTTAAATACAATGATGGGTAGACAAAAGAAAAGAGTTCAAAAACATGAAGACCCTCATTGTCTTGCAAATAATCTTAATATTTTTTATTCACTATTTGATAATGATTTTAATGATGATGATTTGTCTGTTAGTAATGAATTAATGATGACCATGACTCAATCACAGCCTATGATTATACAGGAGAGGGAGGTTGTCACAGTGCTTCGTAAAGTTAAACCGTATAAGGCATCTGGCCCAGATGGCCTGAAGGGGAAAGTCCTGAAAGAATGTGCAGCACAACTTGGACATGTGTGGACAAGGTTATTTCAAATCTTCCTGAACAATGGTTTTGTACCATTAGCCTGGAAGAATTCCATTGTCATCCCGGTGCCGAAAATACCTAATGCTAAATCTCTCAAAGACTTTCGCCCAATCGTACTCACATCTATTCTGTGTAAATGTATGGAGCGCATAGTATGTAAGGAATTGTTATCCCAAATCGAGACATGCATAGACCCCATGCAATTTGCCTATCGGGCAAATAGGAGCACTGTGGATGCCTCTCTTACTCTTTTAAATAAGGTTCAAAATCATCTAGATAATTCAAATTCCTATGTTCGAATACTCTTCATGGATTTCTCATCCGCTTTCAATACTGTCCAACCTCATCTTCTTTTAAAGCGCCTCTATGAGTCAGGTGCTAGTAGTTGGATGATTTTATGGATTAAGGAGTTTTTAAAAGGTCGCCCTCAGCGAGTTTGTGTTAATAATGTTATGTCGGATTGCTTGGTTTTAGATACTGGGGTACCGCAGGGATGTGTACTGTCTCCAATACTTTTTTCCGTATACATAAATGAACTGAAGTGCAATGACGATAACCTTACCCTTATAAAATATGCCGATGATATGGCATTGGTTTCATGTCAGAAAGAAATGAACTGCACCTCATATTTTGAGTATATTGACAGTATTATTTGTTGGTTTGAGAGTAGTTTTTTATATCTTAATATTGGAAAGACAAAGGAGCTATGTTTGAGAAATCAGTTGAGAAGAGTAGATACCGTATCTGAATATAAACCAGTTGTTATAAAGGAAAAAACTGTAGAGCAGGTCTTGAATTTTAAATATTTGGGTACAATTATAGATGAGAAACTTAATTTTGAAAGTAATGTGGAGTACATTCATAAAAAAGCACGACAACGCTTGGGTCTCCTCAGGAAACTGAGAAGCTTTAATATCGGTCAGCAGACCCTAACCATGTTATATCGATCAATGATAGAGAGTATTCTCACATATAATATTGTTTCATGGTACGGCAATCTAACATTAAAACAAAAGAACAAACTCTCACAAATAATTAATCAAGCAAATAAGATTACTGGACAAAAACAACAGCCACTTCAGTGCTTGTTCGATCATTTCATGGGTAAAATGGCAATTGCGATTTTTAAAGATAACACACATCCTCTTCACTCTGCTTTTGAATTGCTCCCATCTGGACGTAGACTAAAAATTCCCTTGGCTAGAAAAAATGTCTTTAAAAGATCTTTTTTTCCATTGGCAGTGATTATCTTGAATCGTACAGTATTTTAATTGAAATGATAGAATGGCTGTTGATATTTTTAATTTTTCTTTCTTACAGTGTTTAATTATAGAATTGTGTTGTTGATGTGTGATGTGATTTCTAAGTAGTGAATGTATGTTACAGTGTCAAAGAAAAATTTCCTCTCTGTGAAAACAGACTGGACAATAAAGTTCAATCCAATCCAATCCAATCCAACAAAAAAACATGCAAGGCACCAAAACATATGATGGCCAGCCAATTCCATGTTAATTAAACTGATATAAATGGTTTATAATGATAACAAAGTAAAACTTTAGGGTATGCAATTCTCAATATTAACTAGCTGCTTATTAGCATGCATATTAGTAGCCTGTTTATTAATACTTATAAAGCACATATTACTTATTTATTCTGTATGACTAAAATTTTACATCCCTTAATTCTACCCCATACCTAAACTACCTTACTAACTATTCATTAGAAGTAATTAGGAGTTTGAGGTAAAAGTCACAGTTAATAGTTAGTTAATAGTGAGAATTAGACACTAAAGTGTGACCAAAAACAATTCCAGCTTATACTCACAGGGAGAAAACACATGTAAAATCAGCACAGATACGGCAAAGAAGCATTCAGAGGGAAATATGATGATTCTCAGATCTCCCACTGCACGTTCACCATTAACTGAGGATGAGAATGAAAATATTACACAATAACTTCATTCATTTGTGTTAAATATTTAAATCCTGGCACCACAAAACACTGAACAACCATCTACGAGATAGTTTTCACTCACTTGTTGTCAGTATCAGTTCTGTCAACAGTACAACAGAGTTCAGTAAAACAAGACCAACAGCTCCAATCAGATACACAGGAACAATGTTGGAGAAATCCTCTGCCATGTAGTCTAAAACATTAAAGAAACAAACAATTTGACAAATTTTCTGTAGCAACATTAAAATAACTGCTTAAATATCTACTGTGCACAAGATTGTAAGAAATGTAACATCAACTTCTTTGTATTATAAGTTGTTTTTGTTTTGTCTTGCTATTATTAATAGTAGTATTATTATTTAATATTTTTAATTATTGATTAACTCATACATCCTGCCATTAATGCTGTTCTCAGCTCCAGTTTCACAATTTAGCGACCCCTCATGGTGACATCAGTGTATTTAAGCAGAGCGTGTGCTGTTCAGCCATTTTGTTGGAGATATATCCAGCTGCAGACCCGCAGCACCACGGGCAGTTCCAGAACCGCAGCCACAGAATGGAAGTGAGGGGCGGGGCTTAACAGTCATATTTGCGCTGCCCATACATGTCATTTTCTTTTGTTAAATATAAGTTGTTTTTACATGGATTTTGATCGGATCGATGTCTACAGTATTTAACAACAATACTTTTAAATAAAGTCATTTTTCTGTTCATATAGGCCTAATATGCATAAGATATCATGATGTACAATGAGGAGTTTTAATTACCATGTTAATGGGTAATACAAACTGATAGTCGATCATGTTTTGTTAAGGCATGAATTAATTTGTAAAAAACTGTGAACAAATACTTTTAACCATATAATTTTGAAAATATATTAATAATTGTGTAACAATATAGTAAAATGTCTCCATTGACTATGTGATATTATTTCGGTATTATGTTGTGAACTTGTGACAAATAGTATAAAGACACTGAGGTATGGGCATTAATGTCAAAATATAGGCCTACATGTATTTAATCATTGCAAATCCTTGAACAAGTGAAACATGCATTTAAGCCAATGAGACATTTAACAACAGAAGGTGTATACGGTGAGTGTGTTGTCATGATGTGGTGAACGAATTTATATTTATATATTTATATAAAGTGTTTATCTGCTATAGGCTATTGAATCATTTACATTTTATCATTAAAGATTTTTGTGCATTTGTCAAAGATATTTATCGTGTTAATATTAAATAAATATTGATTAATAAAACTTATTCATTTTGTTTTCAGGGATGAAAAGAGGTTTTTCTGCAGAAATGCTATGATATGGGCTTATAATCTTTAAGTGTTTTAAGATGATTATTTGTTGTTTGCTTGTTTTTATTTTATTATGAGCAGTTTAAATAGCCTATGTTTTAACCCTATTATTTTAGAAATGTTTTTAAATATCCTATTTGTTTTCATACATAGAAACACACGTTTCACTTGTTCAAGGATTTTTTAAAAAAATTGTTATTTTTATTTGACATTAAATAGCCTATTTTACATAATCTAAGTATTATTTGTAACATGAAAGAAATAATACGATCAAATATACAGTCAAATGTTACACATTTATTAATATATGTTTGAATTAATACAAAAAAACTTAAATAAATAAATCTTCTCAAACTCTGTGTCGTTAAGTATTATTTGTAACGTGGAGGAAATAATTTAAAATAAAAACGGCGTATAGTTGTAGCCTATATCCTCGCAGTATAAACTACTGTGTTTGTATCCATTCATTGACATTAAGCATAGGCTGTTTTAAAATTTTGGTCTTTGTACATCATGATATCTTATGCATACATTTACATTTAGTCATTTAGCAGACGCTTTTCTCCAAAGCGACTTACAAATGAGAATAGTAGAAATCAACACGAGAACAACAGTATGTAAGTGCTGTGTGAAGTCACAGTTCTGTCAGTAAAGTGCTCGTAGCAAGGATTTTTTTTTTTTAAATAATACACAAATAGATTGAAAAAGAATAGAAATCAAAGTAAGTGCTACTATTACTGGGTCAAGTGCTGACGAAAAAGATACGTCTTTAGCATTTTTTTTGAAAGTGGCTAAAGATTCAGCTGCTCGGATAGAGCGTGGCAGGTCATTCCACCAGCCAGGAACAGACCCGGAGAAGGTCCGTGAGAGTGATTTTGTGCCCCTTTGTGATGGCACCACAAGGCGTCATTCACTTGCAGAACGCAAGTTTCTGGAGGGCGCATAAGTCTGAAGTAGTGAGTTAAGATATAGCGGTGCAGAGCCAGAGGTCGTTTTGTAGGCAAACATCAGAGCCTTGAATTGGATGCGAGCAGCTATTGGCAGCCAATGCAGACTGATGAAGAGAGGTGTGACATGCGCTCTCTTCGGTTCATTAAAAACCAGTCTTGCTGCAGCATTCTGGATCAGTTGAAGAGGCTTGACAGTGCATGCTGGAAGGCCAGCCAAGAAAGCATTACAGTAGTCCAGTCTAGATAGAACAAGAGCTTGGACAAGAATTTGTGTGGAATGCTCCGATAGGAAGGGTCTAATCTTCCTGATGTTGTACAAGGCAAATCTGCAGGACCGGGCCGTTGTAGCAATATGATCTGTGAAGCTTAAACAAAACACTTAAACGATACATTTAATGTAACTTCAATTAAGCCATCAGGAAGATTTAATTGCTTGTGTTTATGAGATGTTGATACCTATGCAACATATTAGGATGACAAGAATCTTTAATAGTTTCTTGTCAACTACCCAGCCAGTTAACATAGGCAAATACCGTGCTAGAAACACAAAGGCTCATAAATTCCCCGACAGAGGAAGTTCCCGCTCATAAGTTCCACTTTCCTCATTGGTCCGATCCACCTAGGAGGCGTAACTTCTACCAGACCTTTTAAGAAGATGCACAAGTCCCCCTCACTCTCTTGCTTCTTCGATGGACTGAACAGATCTCCCGCTGGGCGCCCTCTCAGGCCAAGGCATGTGGGCCTGAGCCTGCCCTGAACCTCAGCCATGTGCTCATCTAGAGGAGAGAAAAGTACCTTCTCCCCACTAAGAGTCAAACTAATAAGACATCGATTGCAACTTCAGCACCATAAGACTGAATTCTTAGGACTTCCTACTGCAGCAATGTATCCAGACGCTCTTCAAAAAGGCAGTGACCAAGCATCGTACGATATACTAAATGGCTGCTAGTTCAAGTTAACAAAGGAGCTTTGTAATGAATACTGATGATTCTTTCCGGGTTTTGGCTTATCAATAGCTCCATTTCCTGTTCCCACTGTGTCTTGTGTGTGTGTGTAGGCATGTGTTTGTTTGCTAGTTAGTTTAGTTATGTGTTCGTGACTTAGTTAATAAAACTTGTGCACAATACATATTTGGTTCTGACTCTCTGTCTGCAATAGATTGTCTCTTAAATGATCAGATCTTATTACCAGCTCTAAGCACTGTAAATGCGAAGAAAGAATTATTTTTCTGTGGCCATGAAAAATACCATTCTCTTAGAAGTAATTAATAATCAATACTGAGTGTTCACAGGATGAACTGATTGATTGATTATAAGTTTAATGTAGCTATATCAAGCTAATCTGATTAACTGATTCAACTATTCATAATTAACCATAATTAATAATCATAATGAGTTATGAGTAATTATTAATATTTCCCCTTTAAGCTAATTTCGCTACACAATATATTGATTTAAAATTTGTAAGATATGTTTTGTGTCAGAAGGCTGTATGTGGGGAGGGCGTGAGTAGTATTACCATACACCATGTGTCAAAATGATTTATAGGCCTTCCGTTTCCGGACTGTTTATGACCCTATATGTTTTTGTGATCAGGAAGTGAATGGTCTGGAATGTTAAGAGGGCAAATATTGTCCCTTAATGGAAAAGGCGTAACTGCAGTCTAAGTGGAAAAGAGGGGGTACGCAGAAGGATGTTTAATCCTTCAGTGGGTACGACACTCTAAAATGTTTGAGAACCACTGAAGAATTGCTACAGTGCTACTGTTAAGAATGCAATGTCAATACAGCCTCTTACCTTGTTTCAAATTTCTCATAAGCTTTATTGAACTGCTCTAAAGAGAAAAATTATAATGAATATTTATGTCTAAAGATTACATAAAATAGCTACCAAAATTAATGTTGGTAACTGCAGTTTGACTAAAAGTTGACAAAAATGAATTCATTTTTGTCGACTAAAACTAGAATGAAACTATGAAAGACAAAAATGACAAAAAATGTGAGTAAGACTAATAAGCATTTTCATCTGAAGATGAAGACTAAATCATAAATGGGTGGGGGGTTACTTAGATGATACTTAGCAGAAGAGGGAAGTGATCCAGAGCAAAGGCTCTAGGGTCCCTAGAGCCCGGAGGCTGTTTCCTTCTCCCTCTGAAGTCATGACGCCTCCATGCTCTACCCCCGGAAGGAGAGGGAGTGCAGGACGCGGTGCTTGCCTTCTGCACTCGTCTCCAGCCGTCAGAATGGGATGGACCAGCCCCCTTTGTGACTTGAGGCATGGCCTTGGACCGGTGCGGTATGCAGGTCTTAAAATCTGCGGAGCGCGCCTTCATCTTCTGAAACTTCCCAACCACTGTCTCAACGGATGTGCCAAAAAACCCGGAAGGCAAAACCGGCACATTGAGGAGAAAGTTCCTCTCTTTCTCCCCAATGTTGGCCAGGTTTACCCAGAAATGCCTCCCCATAACCACCATGGCCGCCATAGATCGACCAATCTGTGGTACGGCGCAGCTTCTCTACCACCTCAGGGGGGAGATCCTGGTCCTGATCCAGGTCCTTCAGCAGGTTAGCATGGTAAGCTTGCAACACAGCCATTGTGTGCAAAGCCGCTCCAGCCTGATCTGCTGCTGCATATGCTCTGCTATTCAAGCGTGATGTACAATGCAGCAGCTTGGTTGGCAGAGACGGTGTCTACAATTCGGATGCTTTGCCAATCGAAAGATAGCTTGCAAACATCTGTTCAATCGTCGCCATCAACGCATAACCATATTCCTGCACCCCCTCCACATCAGCATAATTTGCCTGTGAACAGTGGATGCGAGAAGAATATGGCTTTCCTCAATGGGCGGTTATGTCCTGACGAGAAGTGTTTATCAACAGGGTATCCGCGGGGCATTGAAAAGCATTAAAAGTCATTAAATGGATTTTGTGAAAATCAAGGCCTTGAATGGCATTGAAAAGCATTAAATTTCATTTATACAGGCATTACATTTTTTAGATAGTTTTGAAAAAAAACTACCAGTTTATTTTGAATAAAGCCTAAATAATTAATGATTTGCTGTTGCAAAATATGTACATTGGTGTGATACGCACACGGAACCAGTTTGGTAATTGCCTCCGGCCGGTGCGAAATTGCCATAACGCCGGTTTAGACAGCGGCGGGCTGGGAACTGTAGACAGAAGGCTGCATCAGTGTTGCCAACTTAGCGACTTTTCAGGCCCCTTTTGCGACTTTTTTTCCTAAGAAAGCGTGTTGTGACAAATACAGCGACTTGTTAACCTGATCTAGCGTCCGAGACCCCCTGGTACAACCGCACGAGCACGAGATTGCTTTTCTGCCGCAGGCGCAGGAATTCGTTCCGCCTTTCTGGTTCAGCATTGAGGATGTGCGCTCAGTCAGAGAACAAATAAAATAGATAGGCCTACTATTGCTTCTAACCTGAGTGATCATTTTACGTGTACATATAGCTAAAATCACTGCAAATGTCTATTTTATGTGTATGGTGATTTTGTCAGACAACATCTCGATTAGGCTATAAATCAGGATTTTAGTGCTGGTTTAACACGTCAGGGCTCGAACTTTACTCTCCCGACCGGACAAGGACCTTATTAAAAAGTCAATACCAAAAAAACAAACAAACAAACAAACAAAACAAACTTGGTAATCACCAAAACGGGAGTATGAAATATTTTATTTCATTTAGTGTTAGTGGCGATCCATAGTGGATAATAATAGGCTGTATAATGTACTGACGATAACAGTGTTGCGCTGTTGAGGCTCGCGCAGCATCTCGAGGAGAAATGGAAACATGAGCAAAGCACACAAAAAGAAACTTGGTTAAACATACTGCAGTAAAAATTCAAAATGTGGAGTTTACTGGTAAGTAATATCACACGACCTGTTTTGCTAAATAGGCTACCATCACGATTAAAAATGTGACACTGATTTCATACAACAGTTCAGTTAACAAATAATTAATATTAAGCCACTTACATTTTAGAAGGAACATTGACTGTTTTTGTTCTATTTTAGCACCAAAAATCGTTTCAAACAAAGTTCACAGCAGTACTACCAAAGCGCAACTCTCAGCCTTGTTTTCATTACTGATTCAGCGTTTTGAACGAATCGGTTGAGTCAAAGATTAAATGACCCATTCATTCTTGAATGAATCAGCCATTGGAATGAATCATTTGAATGAATGAATCAGTGACACTCACTTATTAAGATGGTTACTTGACGCCACCTAGTGGTGGTTTAGTTTCATTTTTAAAATATAATTTCCCCTCTAACATTTCTTATTTGTATTTTCAAAAAATATTTTAAAAAATTCCATAACATTATTTAATGCAGTTGTAATCAATCAAAAATATGCAGATTTACATACGTCAAAGCTGCAATATTCTGAAAGGATATTGCTTCAGAACAAATTTGTTTCTACCAAAAACAAAAAAAAAAATTCCGGACAAACTACTGTTTTGCTCGTACAAGACAAAATATATAGATGAAACAATTTTATTGGGAGTTTGGCTTAAAATATATTAAGTGAGCAAAAGTGTAGCAGCAGAGAAGCAAACAAATGTAAAGGGCTGACACTTGGCAGAATGCGAATGCAACAATGACATGATGAAGTTTCTAATTGCCGTATGTCGTCATCTATCGACATTTAGCGGCATATATATATGGCATTAAAAAAATAAAAAATTGCCATTAAAAAGGCATTAAAAAGCATTAAATTAGATTTGATGAAACCTGTAGAAACCCTGATCAAAGTGGTGTATAAGAGGGAGTTCACGCCTCTTGCACTTCCATGGCAGATCTAATCTTTCAGTAGCGTGAGACAAAGTCCAACAGCTCTTCATATGCAGGGCAGGTGGGCTGCGAGTGCTCATACTCATCCTAGACCTCAACAGCCTCTGCCTGCTCTTCTTGGCTCGAGGTGAGAAGCGCTCTCACTGCCAGATCAGATGATGTGAGAGATAACACATCATCATCCAGCAGCTTGTTCTTGCTAGCCGCCGATGACAGAGAAAGATTCGAGCTCCTCCTGCGAACCCCGCGAGTGCAGTTTCCTACTCGCCTCAGCTGAAGTAGGTCCTGAACCGCGAGGTGCAGATGGCTGTCCCAATTCCCTCAGGAAAAGGGACAGACGAGAGCTCAACATCCTCAAAGGAAAGCGCACGTGATGCAAGCAAACAGCCCCCTCATGGACTGAGCGTGCATGCTCCTCACCCAAACACATAACAAACATATCATGTGTTTCCTCAGGTGTCAGAAAACTCATAGTGCTAGTGCTGGCCATAGTTTGACTATCTAGACACGCACTGAAACAGATGGTCTCCTGAAGACAGAAAGACGATTATGTATTTTATAGGTGCCCTTTTATACCCTCCGCTGCACCTGCTGTGACGTCATGTGCTGCCACCTGCCAATGTCAAGTTAATTGTTATGTTTAGATTCATGATTCAGACACTGGTCTGCCGAAGGCATTCCCCATAGCACCCTCTAAGGGATGCAGTGCAAGTTCCCATTTGAAAGATAACTTGAAGTTGTCATGTGACCTTTTAATGGGTGAAATAACTGAACCAGATGCTCAAACATTCTTGAAGAACACAATGTTCTGTTAATTATGGATTAATAACATGTTACCTGGTGAATGGCTGGGCTGGTTTTCTGTCACGCCATCCTGTAAGCTGCTGATTGTAGAGTCAAGGCAGAACAGCTTACCTTTTTAAAGCAGGATCATAGACAAAAGAGAATATATAGACAGAAAAAATGTTAGAAAAAAACTTTTTTTTTAAACTTTGTAAAAACCTGTCACAATGAACATTTTACTCCCAAACCACATGCATGAAAAGAATGATTAATTTAAAAATGTATTCAGAAAATAATAATTCAGAATATTCAGAAATTGTGTAATTCACAAAATAATGAATTACTAAAAATGTTATCAGTAATCTAATGCAAAACCACAATATGGAATTAATGTACTTTTAAATTACAAAAGAGGCCACATCTGTATATAAAAACAAGAGAAAATACAAACAAAACTATTTGTATTGATTTGAAAACTAAATTAAAACTAGCCAAGAGGACTCTTAAAGGATTAGTTTACTTTCAAATGAAAATTACCTCAAGCTTTACTCACCCTCAAGCCATCTTAGGTGTATATGACTTTCTTCTTTCTGATGAACACAATCAGAGATAAGTTAATACATATCCTGATGCATCCGAGCTTTATAATGGCAGTGAGCAGGGGTCATGAGTATGAAGCTGAAGAAAGTGCCTCCATCCATCATAAACGTACTCCACACGGCTCCGGGGTCTTAATAAAGGCCTTCTGAAGCGAAGTGATGCGTTTGTGTAAAAACTATCACCTTCTGTATTCAACTTACAAAAAAAACTGAACTGGCTTCAGTTAAGCTTTTTCTGTAAGCTGAATAGGGAAGGCATAGGACATAGCATAAGCATTTTTAATTGCGAGAGTTTTACACTGTCTTCATACGTTGAATACGGAAGGCGGCCTGGTGGAACCTAGATATTTTTCTTCATAACTTGTTAAATATGGATTTTTTTTTTTAAATCTTTGCTTCAGAAGACTTATTTATCGGTCGCTCTCAGAACCTCAGTGAATTCAAACGTGGTACCGTGATAGGTTGCCACCTTTCCAATAAGTCCATTTGTGAAAATTTCCTTACTATTAGATGTTCCACGGTCAACTGTTAGTGGTATTATAACAAAGTGGAAGCAATTGGGAACAACAGCAACTCAGCCACTAAGTGGTAGGCCATGTAAAATACAGAGCGGGATCGGCACATGCTGAGGTGCACAGTGCGCAGAAGTCGCCAACTTTCTGCAGAGTCAATAGCCTTCAGATTAGCTCAAGAACAGTGCATAGAGAGCTTCATGGAATGGGTTTCCATGGCCGAGCAGCTGCATCCAAGCCTTACATCACCAAGTGCAATGCAAAGCATCGGATGCAGTGGTGTAAAGCACGCCACCACTGGACTGGAGAGAAGTGGAGACGTGTTCTCTGGAGTGACAAATCACGCTTCTCTGTCTGGCAATCCGATGGACGAGTCTGGGTTTGGCGGTTGCCAGGAGAACGGGACTTGCCTGACTGCATTGTGCCAAGTGTAAAGTTTGGTGGAGGGGGATCATGGTTTGGGGTTGTTTTCTCAGGGGTTGGGCTTGAACCCTTAGTTCCAGTGAAAGGAACTCTTAATGCTTCAGCATACCAAGACATTTTGGACAATTTCATGCTCCCAACTTTGTGGGAACAGTTTGGGGATGGCCCCTTCCTGTTCCAACATGACTCCGCACCAGTGCACAAAGCAAGGTCCATAAAGACATGGATGAGTGAGTTTGGTGTGGAGGAACTTGACTGGCCTGCACAGAGTCCTGACCTCAACTCGATTGAACACCTTTGGGTGAATTAGAGCAGAGATGTGAGCCAGGCCTTCTCGTCCAACATCAGTACCTGACCTCACAAATGTGCTTCTATAAGAATGGTCAAAAATTCCCAAAAACACTCCTAAACCTTGTGGAAAGCCTTCCCAGAAAAGTTAAAGCTGTTATAGCTGCAAAGGGTCGGCCAACTCCATATTAAACTCTGTGGTTTAAGAATAGGGTGTCATTAAATTTCATGTGCATGTAAAGGCAGATGTCCCAAAACCTTTGGCAATATGTATCTCCGATTTTGTTCATCTGAAAGAAGAAAGTCACATACTGTACACCTAGGATGGCTTGCGGGTGAGTAAAGCTTGGGTAATTTTCATTTGAAAGCGAAATAATCCTTTAAAGAGGCCTACTTTATGGCAACAAAATATTACAGCAAAATGGCACATTTATCTGTTGAAAGTTTCCACACAATGTAGAAACTTGTGAAACACAATGTAGCTGAATAATTGTACTGGAGTGGAGAGCAAGTCGCTGATGGACGTTATAGAAGGGGAGTGTGCGAGCAGGGGTGTCAGACAGGGAGTAATGATAAACATCACAATCGCCACCTATAGTAGCCATCAAAATGTCTGTTATGAGAGAGGTGTCCTTTGTGTGTGTAGTGCCAGTCCTGAAGCAAGAACAGACATGAGGTGCTCTGAAGCCTCAGAAATCTGCTGTGCAAGGGAGAGCTGTAAGTGCAAGGCGCACCCTGTCTTTGCTTAGTTCGATTCACTTTTACAATTGATTGTGAATTCTTTATATTATGTTTTTTCAGTATTATCTGCTGCTGTGTTCTGAATCTGGTAAGGTTTTGTATTAATTATTCTACAAATGAAAATGACATATTACGCAATTAGTAGTGAATACAGTTTTGGCGTAAGTGACGCATACTCCGTTACGCTCCGTATATGGAGCCTTCAGTATATGACACATTTTCCACCCGTGTAGCATCTTTGATTGCAGGACAAAGTTATTGACAAAGTAAGTTTATTTCCTGACTTTATGTTTGTCATACTGGATGTTTATACTACTGAGACGATCTCTAACATTAAGCCGTGGGTGTTGTACTGGGGCCAGCTGGGGCCAGTTGTACTGTTAGAGGGGCCAGTTACATTTAGACCTTATTGTTGTCATATCATTTTCTGCACTGGGTATCGTTAAGGTTTTAACGGTATCACTACTCTTACCGATACTGCTTATCAATCCGGTACTTTAACGGTATTCTTATCGGTACTTTTTGTTTATATATAATTTAATATAATATATAAAAAGAGCTGAATTAACTTTGCTTTATATTATATAGTGTCCAGCATTTTTGGTCTTTTATTTAAGATACAGTTAGAACATTGTGGTATCCTTACTGCAATAGTTAATGTTGGACTGCAGTGCATATAATGGCCACAAGAGGGGACTATGTTTATGTATATGGCTGTTTTCCGTATGAGGTACTCTTCCGAGTGAGTGCTAACGTTGTACATTTTCTGTCGCTGCTTGTGGAGATTAAAGAGTTCAGTCTCTCAGGAATTATTGTCTTTTGTGTTCATTCGGCACGACACCACATATTTTTGGCGACGAGGATCAATGGATCAGGATGACTGGACAGTCGTGGATGACAGACGTGATTTAAAGTGAAAGTTCCGGCGGATGTTTTTCTAAACTTGAGGTGAGGGGAAAAGATAGTGCAAATGGCAACCATTGGAACTTTGTCAGCTTTTGATGCAAAGAGTCAAACCTGGGAGGAATATTGTGAGATTCTCAAGCAGTTTTTTGAGGCAAATGGAATAGATGATGGGGACAGACAGAGAGCCATTTTGTTTAGCGTCGTTGGTGCTCCAACGTACAGCTTGTTGCGCAATCTAATAAGTCCTGAAAAACCGAAAGACAAAACATATGAGCAAGTTGTGTTGATTTTAAAGAATCACTTTAACCCACAACCAAGCGAAATTGTACAAAGGTACAAATTTGACTCACGCACTCATAAGCCGGAAGAGTCTGTAACCGAATATGTTGCAGAGCTGCGAAGATTGCCACAAAATTGCAATTATGGAGCCACGCTAGAGGAGATGTTGAGAGATCGGATTGTGTGCGGCATAAATGATGACAGAATTCAAAGATGTCTGCTGGCGGAAGCAAATTTGACATTTGACAATGCATTAAAAATTGCTCTGTCTGTTGAAGCTGCAAATAAAAATATTCAAGATTTGCAAAAGCCCTCCTCTGCTGGGTGTCACAAGGTGAAAAGTTCCCCTACGCCAATGCATAGTAAGAAAGATTACCATCCAAACAGTGGGCAGTGTTATCGTTGTAAAGGCACAAATCATACAGCTTTTTCATGCAGATACAAAAGTGACAAGTGTCATAATTGTGGGAAAATAGGACACATTGCTCGAGCTTGCCGTAATGCCAGAACAAAAGATCGGAAGTCTCATCATCCAAATGTAGACACTGCCAAAGCAGCTTCACGGCACAAGTCAAATAAGGTGGAAGTAACTGATGCTGAAAATGGCTTCCTGGGTACTTTTGCTTTGGGTTGCCTCACATACAAGCTTGGCAGTATGGACTGTTCAGAATTACAAAAAGTGAAACCATATACAGTTGAGCTGAATGTAAATGGACAAAATGTGAATTTTGAATTAGACACAGGTTGTGGCCTGACAGTCATGAACGAAGCCTGCTTCAAAGCCACATGGAAAGAATCACTGAGCCCGGAATTGAAACCTGTACAGATAAAGCTGGAAATCTATACGGGTGAGCCTATTTGTCACGATCACCATCTGTTCCTGTCACATTCCTGTTCACTCCGGACTCCATTTCCCATAATCCTCCCTGTCAATCACATTCACTCACTCCACCAATCACCTGTTGCCACATACAGCCATGCACACTCCACACTAATCACCACACCCAGCTGATACGCATTACCTGGACTATAAAGGACTCACACACACACCACCTCACCGCGAAGTCTTGATTACCCTGGTATCATTTCTGAGCGTTTATATTCCTGTCTGCCTGTCTGCCTGTCTGCCTGTCTGCCTGTTGCCGTTACTGTCTGTTCCCTGTTATCGACCCGTTGCTGCCTGTCCTGACCCCTGCCTTGTCTAACGTCCTGTGAATGATATCTGCCTGTCCTGACCCTTGCCTGTTCCCTGATTACGACTCTGCCTGTTCCTTGCTGTTCCCGTTTGCCCCTGATCGACCCTGCCTGTACGACTATGGTCACTGTAAATAAAACGCTGCATTTGGATCTTACCATGAGTCCCGCTTCGTTACACTATTAAGGTGCCGCTTACGTGGACGTCATGTATCATCAACAGAGAAAAAAGCTTCCTCTCATCGTGGTTGAGGGGGAAGGACCTAATTTACTGGGCAGAGGCTGGCTGGAACAGATAACCCTGTGTTGGGGAGAAATCCGAAATGTGAGAATAACGGGACATAAGGATACCCTCAAAGCGAAATTGCAAGAAATATTTCAGCATCATGAGGAAGTTTTTAAAGAGGAATTAGGAACACTCAAGGGGATGACAGCTTCGATACATGTTAAACCAGGGTCAGTGCCAAAATTCTATCGTCCCAGGTCTGTACCTTTTGCTATGTGGTCTAAAGTTGATGCGGAAATTAACAGACTGCTGAATGAAAACATCATCACTCCTGTGAAGTTCTCAGAATGGGCAACGCCGGTCGTACCCATACTCAAGCCTGATGGTTCCATTAGACTATGCGGAGATTATAAGCTCACTATAAATCAGGCATCGCCTTTGGAACAGTATCCCATTCCACGTGTGGAAGACCTCTTTACAACTTTGTCTGGGGGCTCATCATTTTCAAAGCTGGATATGAGTCATGCCTACCTGCAGACTGTAATGGATGAAAATTCCAAGCAATATCTCACTATTAACACCCACAAGGGGATGTTCACCTACAATCGTCTTCCATTTGGAGTGGCTTCAGTGCCCGCAATATTTCAAAAAACCATAGAAGGGTTGCTGCAAGGATTAACTCATGTTGCAGTATATCTTGATGACATACTGGTTACTGGGGTAACTGATGAAGAGCACTTGCAAACCCTGGATGTCGTGCTCACTCGGCTTCAAGATGCTGGATTGCGCTTAAAAAGGGACAAATGTGAATTTCTTCAAAAAGAAGTGCGTTATTTAGGTCATCTAGTAGATGCTCAGGGGTTACACCCACTAAAAGACAAGGTGCAAGCCTTGACATAAGCTCCATGTCCCACTAATGTCACTGAATTGAAAGCCTACTTAGGATTGTTGAATTACTACAACAAGTTCCTACCCAATTTGTCCAGTATCCTAGCTCCCCTCCACATGCTGTTAAGAAAAGATACTAAATGGACCTGGGGTGAGTCACAAACCAAAGCTTTCAAAAAATCAAAGGAACTCCTACAGTCCACAGATGTGTTGGTACACTATTCTTCAGAAAAAGACCTGATTCTTTCATGTGCTGCCTCTTCTTATGGTGTGGGAGCTGTTCTTTCCCATCGAATGGAAGATAACACTGAGAAACCCATAGGGTTTGCATCCCGCACTCTGACGCCAGTCGAGCGACGATATTCTCAGTTGGATAAGGAAGCTTTGGCAATCATTTTTGGAGTTCAAAAATTTCACAAATATCTATATGGTCGCAAATTTACTATTTGTACAGACCATAAACCCCTGATTTTCCTTTTTGCAGAAAAGAAACCCATTCCTCAGATGGGTTCCCCTCGGGTTCAGAGATGGGCTCTGCTGATGAGTGCCTATGAATACATGATGGTGTATAAGTCCAAAGACAACCATGCAAATGCAGATGCCTTAAGCAGGCTACCCCTTCCAGAAGTGGAACAAGATCAAAGTAAGTCAAGTCAAGTTTTGATGTTGGACATTCTGGAGTTCGAACCAATCAGTTCCAAAAACTGGACAAACAAAGATGTGTTACTTTCTCAAGTTCGCAATTATGTACTGAGGGGATGGCCAAATGAAGTTGAGCCGCAATTCAACCCCTACCATAAGAGGAAACTGGAATTGAGAGTGCGTGATGGCTGTGTCCTCTGGGGAGCCAGAGTAATTGTGCCCAATCAGGGTCTGTCAATTCTTTTAAAACTGTTACACCAATCACATGCAGGGATGGCCAAGATGAAAGGATTGGCTCGTTCCTATTTTTGGTGGCCAGGGATGGATAAGGAAGTTGAGAAGGAGTCCCAACTTTGTGAAGAATGTATGAAGCACAGTAAAATGCCTCCTTTAGCACCAATGCATCCCTGGGAATGGCTCGAGATCCCTTGGTCCCGTATTCACGTAGATTATGCAGGCCCTTTCTTGGGAAAGATGTTTTTGGTGATTGTAGATGTACATTCTAAGTGGATGGACATTTACCCCATGAACTCGTCAACATTGCAAGCTACCATTGAGAAACTTTGTCAAAGTTTCAGTGTTTTTGGATTACCTCAAATCTTGGTTTCTGACAAGGCTCCTGCTTCACAAGCACAGAATTTGAAAAATTCATGAAAAACAATGGGATTCGTCATGTTAGATCTGCACCATTCCACCCTTCTTCAAATGGATTAGCAGAGCGAGCTGTCCAAACGTTCAAAGAAGGGCTGAGAAAGGTGAAGGGGGACACTTTGGAAACAAGGTTATCAAGATTCTTGTTTAACTATCGAATCACCCCACATGCTACAACATGGGTGTCGCCTGCTGAGATGCTTATGGCAAGGAAGCTGAGATCTACTTTCGATCTTCTCTTGCCAGACATTAAGGCCAAAGTGCAGCAAAAACAACAAAAACAACAAGAGAGTCATGACAAAAATGCGAAGTTGAGAGTTTTCACAACTGGAGATGACGTGTTAGTGCGCATTTACAGTTATGGTCCCAAGTGGATACCTGCTGTCATTGTGAATTCCTCGGGTCCAGTTTCTTATACAGTAGCTGTTGGAAGTGGACAAATCCTGAAGCGGCATGTTGATCAAATCCGAATTCGACATACTGAAGACTTTCAGGGCTCCACTCGGTTCAAAATACCCTCTGACGGAAGTTCCTGGCCACCTGAGGTTCCCTGTTTTACTGAAACGGAATCAGTATCAGAAGTAGCCATTCCAAGTCAGGACACAACGGAAACAGTTGCTGACTAAAAGCTACGCACGCCTGTCAAGGTAGAGACACCAGCTGTACCACAGTTACGTCGTTCTTCACGGGAGAGACGCCTCCCTAATCGTCTCCAGGACTATGTTCAGTAGCTGGGAACATAGATTTAAAGAAGTTATCAGACTTATTCTGAGAAGATATGGCATTCTTATGTCTTGAAAAGTGTTTTAATTTCAGTTGTTAATGAAACATGGTTTCCTCTTATTTTGCAAGTAGTAAAGTTTCTAATGGTTATTTTTGTCTATTTGGTAGTTTTTTTCCTGCTGTTAAACTTGGGGGGGGGGGGGTAAATGTGGTGTCCTTACTGCAATACTTAATGTTGGACTGCAGTGCATATAATGGCAACAAGAGGGGACTATGTTTATATATATATATGGCTGTTTCCCGTATGAGGTACTCTTCCGAGTGAGTGCTAACGTTGTACATTTTCTGTCGCTGCTTGTGGAGATTAAAGAGTTCAGTCTCTTGGGAATTATTGTCCATTCGGCACGACACCATAAACATGAACAAAGAAACAAAGTAAAACAAACTGACAAATACAATAAAACAAAGATACAAATGAAATAATGTGCTTTCATTTGTTCATGTGTTCAGGTAAGTAATATAGGCTTAGCCTGTAAAAAAATCTAAGTAATCAAATGTAAAATAATGCATGGTTTTCACATAAATTAATAGATTAATGCCTATTAAAGCTAACTATATTCAGAAGAAGAGCTGTGAGTGATTTTCTCTTTGCATTTTGTTGTGTGATTAACACTGATGGCATAATCGTCAGAAGGTGACTGCTGTCACTTTAAGACAATAGATATTAACACACATCGGATTTTCTCCCAGCTGTTCATGTGGACTTACGATATAAACTGCGTTTAAGTAGCTAAACACACTCCAATCCGGTCATTTTAACACATTTTTCTGTGTATTTGATCGTGCACCTGAAGCCAAACATGTAATTTGTTTGTCTATTTGCGATCCGTTTTGGAGCGCGCACACACAATTCAGCTTGAGGAACAGCGTCTCTTGCACAGATTATTGTGCTTTCAACGTTTTAAAACATTGATAATAATTATCAAACATTTACTGCAATTTAGCAACAGTAAAGACTGTATTTTACAACAATCACTGATCGTTCTGATTCTGACATTAAGTTTGGGTTTAGGGAGGAAGGAACGCGCACAGCTGTAAAGAGAATGGAGGTGTGCTAGACGAAATGCAGCTAGTCTTAAATAGTTTTACCTCAGATATCTTCTTTCTAATCCTTGGAAGCCAAAATCGAAATCAAAGATAAAATTAGCTTAATATCACAGGCCTAAAGTGTAAGCAGAAGTTTAGTTGTTTAGTTCTCTCCTCCATCGTCACCATTAAACAGGGCTTTCATGTGAGCGGCTGCGTGCGCTGTAGCTTCTGGATTGTGAAAGCAAAAACTCAGCTGGCGACTCTGGCGAGATAGAATTTGCAAGATAATGTCTATATAGCAATAATAAATGTATGTGTATTTTCTTCATAATTTCTCCAGTACCGATAGCAGAACCGTTAACAGAACTTATCGATACACCGGTCTTTCAGAATTTCCCCCCGGGCCAATATAATACCGGGTTTCGGTATGATTATTTGTTGGTCATGTGAAACGCACGTGGAAGTGTCGTTAGCATCATGTCTTATATTGCTATGACCATACCTCGTTTAAGTATGTTTATGATTCTGTATAATATATATTTGTTATACTTTAAAACCATGAGGACGCTGTTAATGTACCTCACGTTATTTATATGCTCTTATATTCTTTTTACTTGATTGTTATTCTGCTAATCGCTATAAAGTTAATCGTTAATAAAGTTTCACAGTACCTCATTGTTATTGTGAAATAAAAAATGTGTTGTTTTGATGCTTTTTAATTTGTTGTGATAAATTTCACTAGTCATTTCAGATATACACTGCATAGCGCTCTCTCCCTGATCACCACTCCTCTTCTGTAAGTTCAAATCAACACAAATTTAATAAACATGGAATAACAACATGCCTACATTGTATTTTTAATTATATGCTTATGTTTTAATAAATCTTTAATAAAATTCTGTCTATAAATTTGTTTGAAAAAAATAAAATAAAAAAATCTTGTTACAAGTCTCGTTACAACCCCCAAGCCTGTATTTGTATTATTGTACAAGTTATTTGTAAATATCAATACGTACCCAGATCACTGCCCAACTCCATGTAATATACAATCATCCACAGTGTTTGAAGAAATAAAGCTGCACAGGTCCATCCTGCTCTATCTGTACATTAAGAAGTGTTAGAAATACATTAATCAAAGTGCAAGCCTTCTTCATTTTCTGATCTTTACAAATGTAAACATATAAATGAACATTGGCACTAATTACGTTTGTGAACTTTTAAAAAAAGTTTAAATAGAATAATAACAGTCCTACCTGTTTCATTTTTCATTGAAGAAATGTAGAAAGAGGTCTGTACTGCTTCCATTAAAAACATAAGGATTATCCATACCATTTTATCAAGAAAATATAAACCTGAAAAAGATTTTAGAAAAGTTCAATAAAATCTGTTAATAGACCTGCATGAACTGAGTTTACTTGATTTTTAAAACTCTGAATAAAGTCTGAATATTAAAGGCAAATAAACTAATGTTTATTGATGATGATCAGGTACATTACAGTAAAAGAGTAAACATTTCCCAAAGCACAAACCATTATACTGTAAGTGTAAAGTACTCATTCAGTAGGACTGAGAACTTCTGTATTTAAAATTCAGATTTGAAACTGCTTAACTAATATTTTGATTAGGGATTTCACAATATCAGATTTTCAACTACATAATTATTGTGGCAAAAATAATTCACAATAACAATATATCGCTCTAGAAACCTTGATTTTTTTTTTTTAAGTAAATAATGCTATCAGTCACCTTATTTATTGATTTATTTATCAAATTGATCACACCATTTCATACAAAAGGAACAATTCCCCTTAACAGAGACTAAAATGCTAACCATTTTTTGCTTAGCAATACTGATGGGTGATTTTGAAGCACTGCTTTGTGAAGGTTTAAAACCTTTGTGGATCGTTTGTAGACATTTGATTGACAAATTTGTGTAATTAAAAGGAAGATTAGTAGTTAAAAGTCTCTTATTGACCTGCTAAGAAAAGCCTTCCATAAACAGTAGGTGCTCAACCCAGGGTTACAGTCGTAACCAGAGAAGTTTTTCCCCATGCGCAGGTCTCCGTAAATTGGAATAAACATTTTCAACACAGGCCTTCATAAAGTCTGGGGACAGTTAAACTTATTAATTGTTGCAGATTTGCACAGAGAGTTCAGTGTTTTTTCCCTGTGTGATGGCATGGAAAAAAAGACGATAATAATTTGAACGCGCTTGTTCCATAACAAATTCAAAAAAGACATATAGTTATTACAGTGAAAATTTAATTTAAGTTTTACTTGAAATAATCATTATTTTATGTTGTGTTATTTTTTCCCATAAAACAAACTGCTATTAACCTAAAACTGCTACTTTCCACAAAATAAACATGCGCCCTTGCACTTTAATAAACAAAGAAATACACCACAAGACCATCATATCTCAGTCAGTGCCAGAAATGGTACTTTAGGTAATTCACCTAAAAAAAAAAAAAGTAGATGAAATGATGCTGATTTTTTTTATATACTTGCAAAGTGAGATGAATGGACACACTGGTTAGGCCACTGCTAGAAAAGGTAATTTCTAGGCTTTTCACAGAAAATCTATTTGTAGTCGAGTGGTAGAGCGTTGACCAACAATGCCAGTGACGTGGGTTCAAATCCCGAACAAATACAGGTCAGATTTGTGTGTCTCAACGCTGTTCTAAAACAAATTGACATTGATTTATATTACACCTTTTTTTTTTTTTTTTTTTTTTTTTTTTACAATAAGGAACAAATATCCAACAGTATGAATGAATTTACATTTTCTATTCGGAATTAACAAACAGCGGTAGTGTAAAAAACAAACAAACAAAAACACTTTATGGGGTTTGCTATACAGACAGTTTTTTTTAAAAACAGGGCTGTGATGATCCATTAACCAGCTGGCAATGTCTTGGGACCTTCCAGTGTTGACTTCAACCAACTGCACTTGGCTGTTACACAATCTTTTTCAGCATCTGATCAAGCAAAGCATCTTTTTCTGTTTTAATTCTTCAATGAATTAAATATTTAACAATTAATATACATTTATGACAAAATACTACATGTAAATTATTTAATCCCTTCATTGTCAATGCTACAATAATATTATAGCCATATGTGTAGAACGTCTATAATATAGCGATTTAGTTCTTGTGCGACTTCTCTTTGTTTTTAATAGTCTAGATATTGGGGGTTGGGAGGACAGTTCACTAGTTTCATGGTGGGGGTGCAGGACAATAATGGGTGTAAATCGCCACTCTTTCCAGAGAGTGTCAGATAGCCTAACTGATGACTGTTTTAACAAAGCAGGCAAAGGCAAAGTTCATTTCAGGATAAATGTCTCGATGTGTCCAAATGTATCAAGGCACAATATGTAAGATTTTTACAGTAAAATATCCAAAAACCACTAGGCCAGTGTTATATATTTTGTTTAGTTGAGTACTTAAAGGTGCCCTAGAACTTTTTTTAAAAAGATGTAATATAAGTCTAAGGTGTCCCCAGAATGTGTCTGTGAAGTTTCAGCTCAAAATACCCCATAGATTTTTTAAAACATTTTTTTAACTGCCTATTTTGGGCCATAATTAGAAATAAGCTGATTCAGGGTGTGTGGCCCTTTAAATCTGGTGCTCCACGCCCCAAGAGCTCGCGCTTGCCTTAAACAACATAAAAAAAGTTTAAACAGCTAATATAACCCTCAAAATGGATCTTTACAAAAGTGTTCGTCATGCAGCATGTCTAATCCTGTAAGTACAGTGTTTATTTTGATGTTTACATTGATTCTGAATGAGTTTGATAGTGCTCCATGGCTAAAGCTAACATTACACACTGTTGGAGAGATTTATAAAGAATGAAGTTGCGTTTATGAATTATACAGACTGCAAGTGTTTAAAAATGAAAATAGCGACAGTCTTGTCTCTGTGAATACAGTAAGAAAGGATGGTAACTTTAACCACATTTAACAGTACATTAGCAACATGCTAACGAAACATTTAGAATGACAATTTACAAATATCACTAAAAATATCATGTTATCATGAATCATGTCAGTTATTATTGCTCCATCTGCCATTTTTTGCTATTGTCCTTGCTTGCTTACCTAGTCTGATGATTCAGCTCTGCACAGATCCAGACGTTCTGCCCTTGTGTAATCCCTTTCATAATGTTGGGAACATGGGCTGGCATTATGCAAATATTGGGGCGTACACCCAGACGGTTACGTAACAGTTGGTGTTATGTTGAGATTCGCCTGTACTTCGGAGGTCTTTTAAACAAATGAGATTTATATAAGGAGGAGGAAACAATGGTGTTTGAGACTCACTGTATGTCATTTCCATGTACTGAACTCTTGTTATTTAACTATGCCGAGGTAAATTCAATTTTTGAATCTAGGGCACCTTTAAAATATTCCAAATGTTTCCAACTATTTGTAAATTGTGAGAAAATCGTTTTTAAATATTGTAGGCCTATTGTAGGCATCCCAGTTAGTAGAAATGGAAGCGAGTGGAGCAGGGCATACAAAGCAAATATTCGCAATCAACCTCGAAAAACAAGGCAATCAATTCAGGAACAAAGGCTAAACAATTTGTTACAGTTTTTGTTATTGTTGTGGATGACACACATTGGCATAGTATACCATATACAATATAATATAAAGTGTTTATTCCCTGAATTGATACACGAGAGAGACCCGGCATGTGTCAGTGAGGGAGAAAAAGTAATTTGTTGAAAGAGATCCAGCGCGTCCGGGTGGCCGTGAAAAAAAAATGACAATAAAATGACAGACAATGAATAACAAATCTTTGAAAAGTGTGTCAAATCAATATATTATATGTATATTTTAAATGTTTTTATTTGTGACAAATATAAAGCTGGAGGTTTTGACCAAACTATCATGCTGGATTGAAATGCCTGAAGTTCAAGATGGGACTTGAACTCGGATCACCTGCAAGGATGCACTTGCACAGCTGCGGCATATATAGCACTAAACACATGGCTACAGTGTTGTCTCTTTTATTCTCTCATGCAAAGCCTGATTCATGTAGCTTATTAGAAAACTACGCCAGCACTATTAACACACCCATACAAATGTGTAGCCTATAATTCACATATCTATAGTTTATAAAACTATAAATATAAACCTACCCTTACAATACTACAGTTATTAAATTAAGTAAATAAATATTAATTGACGCTTAATTGTGTTGGTGTCCGTTGGTATACATTTTTGCAATGTTACTTGAAACTGTCTTTACAAACTGATAAAAGACTATTTATTAGGTGCACTGAAAGTAATAATATTAATATACATCATCTGTGCACGAGGTAGGGCCTTAAAAACATCAGCCAATCTCGTGCGCGCTCCAGTAACTTTCCACAGGCGCCGCATGCAATGTTTTTGTCAGGAGTAACAACTGCAGATTATGAGTTACCTGCGGTGAGTCCGACATAATGAATCCACCAACACGACATAGCGAATGCTGGTGGTAAACAAACACTCGTGTTCCAATACTCGTGCACGAGTTTTGGGAGGCGTTCCCCCGAAATGAGCTGTGAAGGAGGGGGGCTGTTCTTACGCATGCGCTCATTTCAAAAACTCAGTAACAGTCTTTGCTTTCTCAGTCGTTGAATACATCCTCTGTAGCACCTTTAAGTGCATGATTTTACTGTAAGTGTAGTAACTATGCGTGACAATTCATTATCACGATGGCTGGACTATTTTACGTTACAGTTGCACTGCAAACAAAACAAGTTACAACTGTCAAGCATTGCTGATTTCCCTCTGACAATCTGTTAACAGAATGACGATCACTGTAAGTCCACTAGTGCCTTTAGCATTGCACACTAGCTGCTTCTGACTGTAAAGGAGCAGAAGAGAATACAAGATATGCACAAACAAACCAAGCCGACGATTAAACAGCAGTATTACTTACTTTTCATATAAGAGTTATAATTAATCAAACTTTGGTGCTCTTTTATTCCAGTATTTAAAATAGTTGAATGAATGTGTTAACTGCCTTAACGATGTTAAATATTTAATTAATCTTAAAGAATAACGCAATGGCAGTGCTTTGAATATTAGGAATTTTGGCATAAATGTGTGAATTACATACAAATGATTGTCAGTGAAAAAAAGGCACAGAATAGTGACTAAAATATTATGTTTATTCTGATCTTATTCATCCCGTCTCACACTGCAGCATCACGATCACTAGTGGAGCGCTGACACCCTGTGGTGAAAGAATCATGGCTTATGTTGGATTAAAACGTAAAGTTCCGTTGAGTTTAGAAAAGTCTGTACATCATCAGATTTTTCTCTTCTCCTGTCTCTGAATATGTATGGAATTGAAGAGGCATTTAGTTAGCTATGTGATAACAGCGAATTGAAAATATATAAAACCCTTTGCTCATCTTCGTAACACAAATTAAGATATTTTTGATGAAATCCGATGGCTTAGTGAGGCCTCTATTGCCAGCAAGATAATTAACACTTTCAGATGTCCAGAAAGCTACTAAAAACATATTTAAAACAGTTGATGTGACTACAGTGGTTCAACCTTAATATTATAAAGCGATGAGAACACTTTTTTGCGGCAAAAAACAAAAAGAATTTAACCATGGCCGAAAAAAACAGTGCTTCATGAAGCTTCGAAGCTTTACGAATCTTCTGTTTCAAATCAGTGGTTCAGATCGCATATCAAAACTGCCAAAGTCACGTTAACTACTGAAATTTCAAAACACTCATAACGTAACGAATCCTCATTTATTGAAATCACATTTGGCGCTCTGAACCACTTATTCAAAACAAAAGATTCATAAAGCTTCGAAGCTTCATGAAGCAGTGTTTTGACATTGGCCATCACTAGATATTGTTGAAAAGTCGTTATTTGTAAAAAAAAAAATAATAATAATTTTGGGCGCACAAAAAATATTCTCGTCGCTTTATAATATTAAGGTTGAAACACTATACTCACATGAAAATATCACGTAAACTACTGACATTTTGAAACACTTATGACTTAATGAAGCCTTGTTTACTGAAATCACATGACTTTGGCACTCCAAAACACTAATTCAAATCAAAAGATTCGTAAAGCTTCGAAGCAGCGTTTTGAAATCAGCCATCACTAGATATTGTTGAAAAGTCTTTTTTTTTTTTTTGCTGCACAAAAAGTATTCTCGTTGCTTTATAATATTAAGGTTGAACCACTGTACTCGCATTAAATATGTTTTTAGTACCTTTTTGGACATCTGAAAGTGTTAATTATCTTGCTGGCAACAGAGGCCTGACTAAGCCATAGGATTTCTTTGTGTTGTGAAGATGAACGAAGGTCTTACGGTTGTAGAACGACATAAGGGTGAGTAATAAATGACATTATTTTCATTTTTGGGTGAACTAACCCTTTAAGCGTTCTCAAATTGAAACCAGTTACATATTTTTAATTTCATGGAATATATCTTTGGTAGGGAGGTGGACGCCAATTTTATTTCAAACCTCCTTCTAGTAAGATTGTTCTTTTGTTTGTTATTTTGGCCTGGTCCCCTCTTGAAGCTTTGTTTATCCCCACCTATGATTTTGAAAAACAACTACACTGAACAAAATTATAAATGCAACACTTTTGTTTTTGCCCCCATTTTTCATGAGCTGAACTCAAAGATCTAAGACTTTTTCTATGTATACAAAAGGCCTATTTCTCTCAAATATTGTTCGCAAATCTGTCTAAATCTGTGTTAGTGAGCACTTCTCCTTTACCGAGATAATCCATCCACCTCACAGGTGTGGCATATCAAGATGCTGATTAGACAGCATGATTATTGCACAGGTGTGTCTTAGGCTGGCCATAATAAAAGGCCACTCTAAAATGTGCAGTTTTATCACACAGCACAATGCCACAGATGTCGCAAGTTTTGAAGGGAGCATGTAATTGGCATTCTGACTGCAGTAATGTCCACCAGAGCTGTTGCCCGTGAATTGAATGTTCATTTCTCTACTGCCTCCAAAGGTGTTTCAGAGAATTTGGCAGTACATCCAACAGGCCTCACAACTGCGGACCACGTGTAACCACATTAATTGATGAAAAAAGCAACTAGAATTGCCTGTGACAGACTGTTCCAGTGTCTTTGTAACTGGTAGTGAGCTATTACTCTGTGGTAAATCCTGTAGTATGACAGTCATTAATAAAAAAGCCACATTTGTGTGTCGGTGTCTGGGTTTTACACTGGATAAATTAATAAAGCAGAGTAGTGACACATAACCTGGCAAGTATCTTCATTCACCAACTTGCAATACAGACCACCTTGCTAAAACGCACATATGTGGGAGATGCGGAATGGATAAAATAACTCAAAAAATAAAGGAGGACTTGAATAAGCTCATTAATGGCATGGGCCAGATATTATTGCTGGCGGGCCGCTGCCCTGGACCTTTTAAGGGGGCTCGTAACACTTCTAACAGTCTCACTTGTGTGTGAGTGCACCCAACGGCATTGAGTATGAATGAAACAAATTACACGTGAGTTTAACATTGTGCACTTCTCATTTTATAGTTTATGGTTATCACAATTTATTGTGACAGCTCTAATTAACACAGTATAGATATTTAATTTTTAAAATATCATGATTATCGTCAACAATGATATATTGCAACGCCCCTAATTCTGATAAAGACTGAAATACTGATTTGACAGATTTTAGAAGTTTTCAATAATTTATCTCTAATAAATTAAACTGGCGTTACTTTTGGATACAGATTTACTCATGAAGTTATAACAGAGATAAAGGATTAATCACATACTTACAGCTTTTCTCTCTCTTCCTTATTCCATTCAAACAAGAAAATGTCAAAAAAAACAGCACAGGGAAAATTGGACCATCAAACACTTTGGGCTTTACTGAAAAGCATAATAAAAGATTCAAATCTGATTATTCAGTAGTTGTAAATCATAAACGTATACAGTTATTTTGGTAACACTTTATTTTAGGGTCCAATTCTCACTTTTATCTAGTTGCTTATTAGCTTGCATATTACTATGATATTGGCTGTTTACTTACAAGGCACATATTAATGTCTTATTCTGCATGATCTTATTCTATATCCCTTAATCCTACTCTATACCTGAACTTAACTACTACCTTACTAACTATTAATAAGCAGTAATTAGGAGTTTGAGGCAAAAATCATAGTTAATAGTGAATAGGTGTTCCCCATACCCAAGTGTTACCAATATTTTCCGTACTCAGTAAGTGTAGAGATGCTTTTTTTAAAATTAAAATAAAAACTTCAACCACACAACAGCAATCACCACATTAATATTAAATCTTGCTGTCATTCTACTGTTAGTTCAATATAAAAGTTATTGTTTGTTTGTTTGAAAAAAAGAAACCACATAAAGTCACTAACCTCCACTAGTGAGTCCAAATCCAAACATCAGGAAGATGTATTGAAACCAAATCAGAAAATACATGCACACTACAGCAACATATTCAAATTTAGCAGATATCCATTTCACTATCTCTCCATGCCATGGCATCTTCTGCTCTCTGAGTTTAGTCAGCTCTGTAATACAAAATTCAAAGTAAACATGTAAATGTTTTATTCATATCTGTGTTAAGCATAGTGATTTAACATTAGAGGCTTAACACTGTGATCATCAAAACTTAAAAATCAACAGCAAGATGACAGGAAGACACAGGAAGTGACAAACATTTGTCCATGGGGATTATTGTGAAAATAAAGATTACTCAGAGTCAGTCTCACCAACACACTATATGTATATCACTACCAACAGAAATAAAATTCTCAAAGAGGTTTCTACAAAAACTGATGAATAACGGGAGTCTGATAAATACAATTTCATCACACTTCGTACATTTCTAAATTAGAAAAATAAATAGAAATAAATCAGAAAAACTCACGCCTAATGATGTAGAGGATGCAGAGAAAAACTAATACTCCAAACAAAGTAATTATTCCCACTTTGTCAGTCTCTTCAAGACGTATAGTCCTTTCCCAATTCCGTCTAAAAAAACCTGTCTCACAAGAACATAAAATAAACAGGATCTGTCATGTTAATATAATTTATTAAAAACCATATGTGTTGTGACTAATAAAAACACTGTATATTTATAAATATGATAACATATGATGAATGTTGTGAAATATTTGGATTTACAAACCTGAATAGTAAACTATTGCAAAAACAGCTAAATCTAAGTTAAGGACTGAAGATTTAATCCATCTTCTAATATTATCTGTAAAAAGAAATGATTTGATGATGTTAAAATGTCCTGTTAGCAGCAGTGATAAAACTGAACATATTAAAATTCACATTTACATAAAAGAAATAATACAATATATACAAATATATACATCCTTGTTTATATTACTTTGTGGGGTCCAAATAACCCCACTAACATAGTAAGATGTGGAATTTACAACGTAATGAGTCGGACCCCACAAAGACAACATCTTCAAAATCATATATGTGACCCTGGACCACAAAATCAGTCATAAGGGTCAGTTTTTTGAAATTGAGATTTATACATCATCTGAAAGCTGAATGATTAAGCTTCATGTATGGTTTGTTAGGATAGGACAATATTTGGTCATATACAACTATTTGAAAATCTGGAATCTGAGGGTGCAAAAAAAATAGAAATATTGAGAAAATTGCCTTTCAAGACCTGAAGGCATTTTTGGAGTTGTTGTTTTTTTTTCTGAGTGACAAACACAAAAAACTCCAAAACTGTAGCAAGAAGAGTCAAAAGGTTGGTATCGTTGATAGAACACTTTTTACATTTTTAGAAAATATAAATTACATTACAATTCAGCATTTTCTTTCTGAGCAACTGCTGATAAAATCAAACATAAAATTATAAAATTAAAAAATGAGAAAATTAATAAAAAATATATATATATATATATATATATATATATATATATATATATATATATATATATATATAATTTTTATTATAATTTTACCTATCATTCATTATTATTTGACATACAATAATTTAGGAAGACAATAAGATAGGAGGAAAATAATTTTTTGATGAAGTTCTCCTACATGCGATCTATATCTGGATCAAATTATGTGGTGATAGCATAAAGTAATCAAAAGTTACAGCATTTGGAACCAAGGTAGCCTTTTTGTCCTTTGCCCATTAGGGGGAGTCAAGGGATAAACAATTAAAATCCATGAGGAATATTTTGTGATATGTCAAGGGATTATGTTGATTTTGGACTCATTTTAATCACGAGAATCTGCTTTAAATAATGCTGTGCCATTTTCTACAATCTGTTCATGAGTATGAGACAGTTATGAGTAAAAATGCCACTTGAAATCTACATATTTTTTTTAGATAAATTATGAAAACATTTTTTTCTATTTATCAGCAAATAACTCAGCACTACTTAGGAGTTAATCAAATTGGCTACATGCATTGTAAAGTTCAGACTCTAAGCTTTCAAACGAGACCTATTTTCAAGGCAGTAGTTTTGAAAAATATGATTATTAATGTTTTCGTTGCTTGGTGGCACCAGCTGGCGGTACACTCCAGTTTATAGGGACTACACTTTACTTAATATCCTAATGATTTTTTGCATAAAAGAAAAATCGATAATTTTGACCCACACAATGTCAGCTATTGCTACAAATATACCCGTGCAACTTACGACTGGTTTTGTGGTCCAGCGTCACATATGAGAATGTTTGACAAAATCTTAAAAGTCAGTATAGTATGGCCCTTCCCTACACTATAACTAAGCCTATCCTCCACAGGAACCTAACGTAATTAAAAAAAAGTCTTATAAATACCATGCACATCATACACACACACTTTGCCTGAGTGTCAATGTGCATACTATTCATCCTAAATAGTATGTGATATTAGTAATATTCAATACTATTTAGGGTGGTTAGTATGCATATTGGGATACAGGGTATGTCTAGTCTCGTCTTAGACTCACCTGATGTCCTCCTGTATTATCACTCACCTGAAGTCTACCTACCTGCTGTTTGTCTCCTCACCCGAATCTCCTATCTTCAGTCTCCGATCTCCAGTCTCCAGCTCTGTGTCTCCTTCCAAGCTCTGTGTGCTTGTCCTACAAAAGAAAGAAAGGAAAGTTATTTATATACTGTATTATCATCAATGACTGATAACATGTGTTTGTGTGTGTGGCAACTCACCCTTCTGTTGGTCTCCATCTGCTTCCAACTCATCTGTCATATATTTCATCTAATACCATTGCCTTAGCCATTGCCATTATTTATACTTACCAGTCTCTCTAGTATGTTTCCTGACAATAACATTGTTTTATATATATATATATATATATATATATATATATATATATATATATATATAAAAGAAAGTAAGATTGTTAGAATTATGTTAGGTTCCTGTGACAGGTAGGTTTAGGTGCAGGGAAGGGAAGGACGATAGTATACTGAGTCAACATTTAGTCTCATATAAAAGATTTTGTCCTTGTTGGGTCCAAGTAAAAGACCCGACAAAGTATAATAATAAATACAAGTACACACACACACACACACACACACACACACACACACACACACCTGGGAAGTCCTTTAAATATGGTGCAATCCAAATCAACATCAGAGGCCTCAGAATTTGCAGAGTACAGCAAAGGGTGGTCTCGTACAGAGATCCTAAAATTAAACCAGATCGTTTTATGATTAGAATCTAACATTAATCACGATGCACTGGCATGCACTTTTATGCATTTTATGCTTGTTGTTGAGACCTCAAATAAGGTGTCAGAATGACACTGTCTTTCTAATTTTGTGTCAATAGTTTGGCAATACAGTGCATCCGGAAAGTATTCACAGCACTTCACTTTTTCCACATTTTGTTATGTTACAAATTAATTATTTTCCTCAAAATTCTACAAATAGTACTCCAAAATGACAATGTGAAAGAAGTTTGTTTGAAATCTTTGCAAATTTATTAAAAATTAAAAATAAATATGCATGTACATAAGTATTCACAGCCTTTGCCATGACACTCAAAATTGAGCTCAGATGCATCCTGTTTCCACTGATCATCCTTGAGTAGGGCTGAACGATTTTGGAAAATAATCTAATTGCGATTATTTAATCCATTTTGGAATAAGGCTGTAACATAACATAATGTGGGAAAAGTGAAGCGCTGTGAATACTTTCCTGGATGCGCTGTATATCTGGGAACACAGAAACACTCACCTTCAATAACACCCCAGAGGACAAAAGCAAAAAATAAAATGATATTTGGAAGAATCACATGAAAACACCCCAGAGTCCCGACATGTTTTCTTGCGGTGGTGTCTGAAATGGAAATACAGACTGTCAGAGAAGTAAATGGTGCATTTACATATATTCCTACTGTAATTCATGATTACTTCAGGTAGTTATAAAGCATTTAGTAGTTGTCAGTTAACTTTATCTAAAGTGAGGACTATTTATGCCTTGTAAAGCTTTTATAAAGGATGTTTAGCTGCTCAGTTTTCTTCTAAACAGAAAAAGGAAACACAGAGTGATAAAGAACCAAAAAAAAAAAAGAAACTGTACACTTGATATAACATGAAAAATAAACCTCTGCAATGTCATAGAAATTAAAAATTTCGGTACACCTCCAGAAAACAACTGTGCAGTAAAATGAAACTAAGCTTTTGCAATTGGATATAAAAATACATAGTGTAAACATTGCTGAATAAAAATTTACCAGTGCCAACACTGGATTACAGGAGTGCCAAAAATACAGCAAAATACAATCAGACTGAGAGTTTGCTTTCTGAGCACCTTGCAGTCATTGGGTGGAATGAATGGTAAAGTACAAGCAGTGTGAAACGTGAAGCAATAAAATCCAGAATTCCATTTACCCAGGATTTTACAATGTCCCAGGGTTTCAAGTGTGAAAAGCCCTCATTTGTGACTCACTGTTTGCACTGAATTTTCGCACAGCCATGAAACTGAAACATGGAAACTTTCTTACTACACCAGGGGCCGTATTCACAAAACATCTTAAGGCTAAAAGTAGCTCCTAACTTGCCGATTTAGGAGAAACTCTTAAAAATAATGGCCGTGTCAATCCTAATTTTAGGACTCCTAAAATTTTGCTCTAAGAGTATTTTACAACGCTTTTTAGCACTAAAACTAGCTCCTAAGTCTGTGAAACGCTAGGAGTAGTCAAGAGGACTCCTGAGTCACTCCTGAGTCACCTAATCCAGCCAAAGACACTGCAGTAGTGATAGAGCCTTGGGTGCTGAACTTTCTTCATAAATGCAATACATATTTTGATTTATAGATTTAAATCTACGATAAGACCCCAAAATTAAATCTTTAATAAATAAATAAACAATGTCTGATTACCTGTGGCAGTGGTTTTCATGAGTTCACACTTACAAATGATCAAATAGAGTAAAAAATATAAGGGTATTTGGTGTGCTGTCCAAGGGGATCGAGGACTCCAAGCTTGGAATTTAAACCAAACCCAAAGACAGTTAGACAGTTTGAACGCTCTCCTCCCAAACTTTGTTTATAAAACATATTTTGTCGCTTGAATTCTGCATTCTCTTGAGACCCAGACATGTAAGAGGCTGGCAATTAACTGAACGTATACTAGTTTAATTAGTGACACTTAGCCTACATTTTAAAACCTTTATTTGAATATGGCAACATTTTTATTAAAAACCTTTATTTGAATATGGCAACATTTTTATTAAAAATCTTTATTTGAATATGGCAACAAGATACCTCATTCTACAATATTTCTATGATCGCTGACAGAGACTCCTCCCCCATCAGCCAATCACTGTGGACATCATCCATAGAAACGAGGTCAAACCCGCCCTTACTCTTAGCTTAAAGGATTAGTTCAATTTCAAATAAAATATTCCTGATAATTTACTCACCCTCATGTCATCCAAGATGTTCATGTCTTTCTTTCTTCAGTTGAAAAGAAATGAAGGTTTTTGATGAAAACATTCTCCTTATATTGGACTTCAGTGGAGCCCAAACAGTTGAAGGTCAAAATTACAGTTTCAGTGCAGCTTCAAAGAGCTTTAAACGATACCAGACGAGGAATAAGGGTCTTATCTAGCGAAACCATCGGCCATTTTTGAAAAAAATGTAACTGTATATGCTTTATATAAACAAATGATCGCCTTGCACGTGCTTCTGCTTTCCGTATTCCTCAAAACGCTTACACCATATGTCCTATGCCTTCCCTATTTTACTTATGGTAAAAAAACGAAGAAAATAAAACGAAACTGGCGCCGCGTTTGTTCCGTAAGTAGAATAGGGTGTGCAAGCACGTGCAAGCCGTTAATTTGTGTTTATAAAGCATACAGTTGTATTTTTTTAGAAAATGACCGATCATTTCGCTAGATAAGTCCCTTATTCCTCTTCTGGTATCATTTAAAGCTCTTTGAAGCTGCACTGAAACTGTAATTTCAACCGTTTGGTGCCCATTGAAGTCCACTATATGGAGAAAAATCCTGAAATGTTTTCATCAAAAACCTTAATTTCTTTTAGACTGAAGAAAGACAGACATGAACATCTTGGATGACATGGGGGTGAGTAAATTATCAGGAAATTTTAATTAAAAGTGGACTAATCCTTTAAGCAAAAATGATACTGTACTTTGTAACTGTGTACACTTTACAATGTGACCTTGTAAATGTATGAATTGAGAGAGAGAGGGTTGGGAGGGTTACTTGTAGTGAAATGTATTCCACTACAGAACACACAATACATGTTTTCCAAAACTGGCCAGTGGCTTGTTCCAAAGTTGGTCAAAGTAAGTTTACCTTGTTTTAAGGATTTTTATCAAATGTCTTACTTTTAGAAATGTTTGAAACAAGCAGTTAACTGATTAGTCAGTGTCAAGGGAGCGCATGGCTGCATATCAGCTCCACCAAACTCCAATCCGATGTTTTGCAGGAATATATGAAGAGTTCTTTTCCAAAACGCTATAAATCCATTTTAATAGTTTTCAAGAAAATGACATTTTTTTTACCTAGACCTATACATTTTGTTAATATTCAATTTGTCCTGTTAAAATTGTCTATTGCCTCAGTCTGAACATGTTAAACAATGATTGTTAAATGAAATAACAATTTTGTTGATTATAAATTCAAAGTTTTTTTTTTTTGTTTCAAATCCATCCTTTTTTTTTAGCCTTTTTATATAAAAACATCTAGAATCTCAGTATTGATTGGGTAACTATATGTTTTAAACAGTTTACTGAACTGTTTGATCGCCTGACACGATGTCACACAATTGCACACACACACACACACACACACGAGGCGAGCCTCTTATAAAGCAGCCGTGAGTTGAGCACCTCTTCTTAGTCTTTTTATATAAAATCATCTAGAATCTCAGTACTGATCGGGTAACTATATGTTTTAAACAGTTTACTGAACAGGTTGATCGCCTGATACGATGTTACACACTTGCGCACATACGAGGCGAGGCGAGCCGAGCCATTCAAATGAACCTATCTCGGGAACCGAGCCGAGTTGGCGCTCCGGACTCCAGCCCCCAGGTGTAGGTCTCACTGGCTCATCCAGGCCATCAAAAGAGTTAATAGAGTTTAAAGCACTCATTTTGAAGACTGAGCACAAACAAACTCCCTCGCTTCAAAGAAACGCCATGTTAGATTGCATTGAACGCTCGCCGAATTCTGATTGGCGAGAGGAGGATATATCGCATTTAGGCTAAAAACATAGACTGTAAAAAAATATGGACGTAGTGTCCGTGACGTCACCCATAGATTTCTGAACAGCAGTTTTGACCGGGTGTGCCTCATATGCAAGCGGGAAGGAAGTCGACCGGAAGTTGAAGTCGGCCGCGTGCCGCCATCTTGTAGCAGAACTTCACTTGCGTTAGCATCCCATTGACTCCCATTCATTTTGGCGTCACTTTGACAGCGAATAACTTTACATCTGAGGCATTTAAAGACTCCATTTGTCCATTATTTATTTCTAAAGATACACGACAATGTATAAAGGGCTCCATTACCTTCTATGTTACATTATGGCCCCGTAGAAACAGTTTTTGTAAAAATAGGCTAACGATTGCGTCATAACCACTGGACTCTCTGTCGCACAGTAGAGAAATTACCGTACAGACAGGAGGAGAAGCTCGCAGGCAATCGGGGAGACGTCAAGAGAGAAGCCCATAGATATAGAGTCCATAAAAGCAACGGGACAAAATATTTCAACAACGTTTTTGGGGAATTGGAAATAATTCGGTATGTGGCAAGTGAATACATATGAAGTAGCTTTTATCCACGAACTTTAATAATTTATCTACTTCATTAAATAATGAAGTATGGGTAACGGCCGGTATATTGACGGGGAATGGAGAAATTATCAGGAAATTATACAGGCAGTGTAAGAAAAATCTCAATGTCAATCGCGGTTAACGTTCCTTTATTTATTTACAGATCTACGCTTGAAGATGAATGTGATCCCCTTCATCCTGGTCGGAAGCCATCTACAAAATGTCATAGCCTACATAACGTGAAATAAAGAAAATAGTTTTTTGTTCAAGTGTTTTTGACCATGATTTATTAGCCAAAACTGCATGATTTAACACCTAGCTCACAATTATTTGAATATTAGCCTATGGGCAAATGTTTTACGTGAAGAGATGAAATCATGTAGAACAATAAGCAATTTTAAGAGACTATAAATGAACAGCCTATATTGAATCGATACGAAAATGACTCGAGGGGATATTGTATACTGACAGTATGGTTCCTGAGATTATATATGTCTGTTTTGGATGGGTTACTATTCGGTTTGATGTAGATAGAAGGAAACGAACATTTTTTTAATGTGTGCGTTTATGCATGTATGTGTGCATGTGCTATTTGAATCACTTTTAATAATTTTGGATGATTGTACATGTTCTTTGTTATCTGTTATTTATATATATATATATATATATATATATATATATATATATATATTATATATATATATATATTATATGTGTGTGTGTGTTCAAAATAAGCTAACTAAACTAACTAAAATGACTAAGTACTGCAGAAAGGCAAACGATTACAATCCAAAAATAGGCTATAATTTCAGAGTCGATAATAATAATAAAAGTCGATTTTAGCCACTTCTTTTGTCAGGCCTATAATGTTTTAATGTAAGATGTCATATTGTAATTATATATAGCGTAATATGATATGATATATAATTATTATAATATTATTATATTATATTATGTTATTATATTATATTATGTTATTACTATACAATATGATTTGATTTCCAAAATCACACACACACAGACATATGTGAGTTTATTCTGATGCGTCATTGAGCGTTCGAGTTCAGCTTGCTTGCACTTAACGTAACCTTATATACACCTGGCTAGTCTGAGCCCTTATTTCTGGAAAGCTGTGATACTTCGACCTTGGAAACTTCTGATCATCATTCAAGACATCTAAGTATTGTGTTATAGGTGGTATTTTGTTAATTCAGTGTGTTAACGCCAAAGAACTCCCCGCTCAAGCTCGCCGTCTCTGCAAGATTAACGATGGCAGTTTGCACGCACAGCTACTAGAAGATTTAGATCTGTCAGACAGGTTGCTGACGTCATCAAGCTTAGTTTGAGTCTGCGCGTCAGAAACGGAAGTGCTAAAAATCGCTAAAAATGGGCTTCACTTGTCTCAATTGAGTTCCAATGGGGTCGCTGTGTCCATTTCTTTTACTGTCTATGCTCATATGTCCTGAAAAGTGAAGCTGCGGGCTCTTTGATCGCCCCCTGGAGGCTGGATGCAGTACAGGTCATAAACCCTGCCCGCTCAATGCAGACGAATGAGACTTAAGTTAAAACATAAAAATAAATTATGCTTCAAATAAAATTTTCCGAAAGATAGTTTTGGTCATTTAAGGTAGTTGTTATCACGCTGATTTATATTCAATTGTTCGTTTTTGTGATAAGTTTGATTTTAGCTAGCAATTTGGTGCTATAGACCTTATTTTCCAGAGAAACATGCGCGCCGCCATCTTTAGAATATTGTCTTTGAACTTCCGTTTTCGCGATAGCCCTGTATATTTCTATGGCATGGCTGTTGAAGAAGAATTAGCTGGTGAAGTGGATTTACGTGTTGTAGAGTTAACAAAAGTTATCATGACCATTGTAATGTTTAAAGCGGGTGTCTTAACAAATGTCAGTAGAACGGGAAGATTTTAAAATGAGCAGTTCATTCATAAATACATACGATCGCTGTGGAAATACAAGCCGGAAGTCAAAAGACAACGAGCGCAGCGCTGAAAAGGGGCGGGGCTACATAAGGTCTATAGAAACAGGGCGTGTCGTCATGATTCACAGTTGATTGACAGCTTGTCTGAGGACAGTCGGGGCTTCGAGGGGAGAGTGAAGATAAATAAATAACTTAATTTTCAGTTTCTGTGTTATTTCACAATGACAAATTGAGCTCAGCAGTAAACTGTACTGACTGACCTACAGGATCTGACGGATATCTGAGCTTTTCTCTGTAACGTTAAATGTGGGCTTCATAAGCTAATTAATAAACGTTATTAGTTAAGATAACATGCCTAAGGTTAGCCATGACGGAAAAAAGCAGGTGATCGTTATCTGGCAGTTACTAATTATTTTTATGGGTATAAAATAATAATTAGCAGGATAAAACTAATGATAGCCTACTCTAATTAATTATAGAGCACTGTCTACAGCAATTGATCTCCTGTAACGTTAGTTTAAACATTTTATTTAAAATGGCAGGACCGTTTCTGACATTTTAGAGTTGTTTCTAGTGGCATATTATATTGAGTTTATCTACTGAATTTGCTGTTTCAAAAATATTATTGCTCTAGAAACAGAATAGCCTATTATTTTATAGGTAGAATTTTAAATTACGTACAGTTTATATAGCCTATTTAAAATACATCAATGATGACGCAGTCGTCTGGGCAGAAGTTTGATACCGCGACTCCGCCTCTGGGCTCCACTGACGATTCCTTCTGCGCATGCCCAGGTTCCAAACTGATGTTTTTGCGTAACGTGTCAGCGCCCATCGGCGTCCGTTATGGCTTCAGTTCAATACAATGGAAGGAAGCGGCGTCGCGTTGTCCATCTTTTTTTTTACAGTCTATGGCATGCAACGTCAACTGGCGGCCCGCGGGCCAAATCCGGCCCGCCAGAGATTTCCATCCGGCCCCCAGAATAATACTGAATTCAGGAATAGCCTTGTAAGAGGAAAAAGTTTAGGGCTGGTCCAAATACCATTTTTTGAGCTTCGAAGCTTCGGTAGTAATGAACATCGACTCTTCGGAGAGAGGGGCTGAACATATTTTCTCTCTAATAAAGGCAGGAATCTGTGTCTGTATGTCCGTTTGCATTTTTATTATTTCGAGAACTGTTCAGTCGACTTCACAAGGCAGTGCAGTGTCGCATTTGGTGCAATATAGATGGACACGCGAGACGCGACACATTCAGAATTAATAAACTTTTAGTAAACTACAGTCAGAACAGCGCGAGCGGGAAGCGGCCCACCTCACACGGGCAGGGCTTATGCTCCGAGAACGGACACTGCACTAGTGATATAAAACGCACACACACAGGTCTGTTAAATTAAGCAATACTTTTAAGGTAGTCTATTTTTCTGACTAACAAATTGGCACAGTAAGGGTAGATTTAAATAAAGAAAAACGAAATTTAAATAAAGAAAAAACGAAATTTAAATAAAGAAAAACGAAATTTAAATAAAGAAAAAACGAAATTTAAATAAAGAAAAACGAAATTAAGTTAAATTAAAAACGAGATTAATTTAGATTGATAATAACGGGTAAAAATGCTAATACATTTTGTTTCTATTATTCTATTTTCCACAATGTCAAAGCAACAAAACACAAGCTCAGACACGCACTTCGGTCCATACAAACTCCGCTGTTCTGCGCTCTAGCCAGAGAACACTCCCGTTGCTGGAACACGCGTCGGTTCTATTTCTAGCATGCACGCGTTTTCCGCGTGGCTCGAGCGCGCCTGAGACGCGTGTCTCAGTGTGCAAACTCCAACCTGTTAAATATGGGAGCCGAAATAAAAACGCACACGCCACACAGCTGAGACGCTCACGCAGCCAGTGTGTCGCCGGCCTTATTCAAGGGGAATGAGAACCGTTTCGCGGGGGATCCCAGGTGTGCAAAAAAAAAAAAAAAAAAAAACGAATATTCGAATGTCAAATTTTCAAATCGAATACCAACCCACCGAACGAATATTCGAATATTCGGGTCCGTTCCATATTTATTTATTTTTAAATCTAACGGAAAAAAAAGCCTTCTGAAAAGTAGCTTGTGCCATAGCCTGCCTTCAGTCAAGAATGACGATAAACGCGTTGCTCTCATTGAACATCTTTTATTGTTTCACGTGCTCATTTTTTCACAAATGTCAAAATTTTCCTTGCCTGGGATTTGCGCACAATTGCTTGACAGTGATGGACAGCTTGACAGCCTCACAAATATGAAGCCTAAAATATCGCTATCGCCCCCTGGTGGCTTGCTGCAGTACAGGTAATATGTAAAAAATAACATAAATTAATCAAATAATAACATATTAGGATACAATTCGAATTTTATTTTATATTACGAGTATCTGGCCCTTACAGTGTCTGCAGAGAAAAATTCTGGCCCTTGGACAAATATAGTTGATGACCCCTGGTCTATGGTTTTGATGCGTAAATGAGGCCGCGGCCATCTTAGCTGCACGTCACTCCCGGATAACTGAAAATGGGCAAAGAGGCGGGGAGGTGGTTTGAGCTGATGTGACTGGTTGCTGAAACCATGCCCGCCTAGCTCGACGTGACCATGTTAGCAGCAAAGGAGCTATCTATCTAGATACTATCTAAATTATTAATGAAGATAAGTTTTATCATCAGAAAGTTCTAAAGGTTTACTGTCAATCTACGGTGTTTTTTTTAAGATATAGATGCTCCAACACCAGTAATTTGTGTTGGGTGTGTAAATAACAACATGGAAAATCAAAATGGGACTTCATACCTTTATAATAGAGATCGCGAGATGAATCCAATCTGTGGCACTTGGGTAAAATATGAGTGTCCATTGCAAAACAAAAAACAGTACTTTTTGTCCATGAAAGATTTATATATTGTCCATTGTTTGCATCACATTTATTCTGAATGATCTGCTCTCTGTCATCGTTCATCAAGAAATAATGCAGTCTGAGCAGCGTTTATGTTGTAAAACTGTATACGATCGTATCTAACAAACAAATGAGCCGTGTCCAAAGTATATTTTTTTCAAAATAGTGCAGCAGTTTTAGTTATAATATCCAAGCAGTGCTGTCAGAGTTGTATATCCTCCTGGTATTGTCATTGTAGTAAATCTCACAAACCAAACTTTTAGCCAATGCCACGATCCAACAACGTGTGTTCTGTTTCTTCCCCATGCATGCACATCTACACAGACACACATCAGTCTCGAATATTATGCAGCAAGCCATATTTTATAATTGTATAAAATAATCAAGCACAAATATGGCTGAGATGCCAAATTCAGCGGCTGGAATTAACTGAGGTAACATGACGGCTCACAGACAGCAGCGGCATCTACCTGTCACTCAAGTGACCACGCCCTTAATTATGCAGAACTTTAAGGCTTAATATAATTTAAACGGATGAGTTATAAAAAAAATTCACCCCCATCAGAGTTGTCATGAAGGGCAACATTAGCAGTATAGACCAAAACCACAATTTGAACCAACTTGTAAACATGTTTTTTTCTGCTGTAAACTTGGCCAATTTAACATGGGACTCAGTGAGATTCTGCTCTCTTTTGGAGCCTGTCCCTAGCGGCCAGTCGATGAATCGCAGTTTAAGTCACTTCCGTATTGGCTTCACGAGAGACTGGGTGAGGTTGCTGCTTGGCTAAAAACATGTTTGGCGCTTATAGCGTTTTGGAAAGAAACTGCATCTTGCGGTACATTTTAAACAAGGAAATATAACGATTTGGCATGAAACATTGATGGAGCAGAGAATAGGTTCAGTACACAGCAAAATGGCATGACAAACTCTTTTTTTTAATTTGGCGTTTATCGCGTTTTGGAAAAGAGCTCTTCATATGGACATTAAACTTTGCCCTTTAGTAGTGTCACAAATTCCGCCTCTGAAATTCCACCGTCTCTCCGTTAGAGGGTACCCTCATCTGCCAACATTCCTTGGACTTACAGTTTTTTACAGACGCTAGGACACATTTCTCAATACTTGGGTCACTTTTGCAAAACTCTTCACACAGTGAGCACAACAGAAGTCTATGTGGGCTAAACTGAGGATCAATTATCATTGCTTTGGCACAAAATGCATTCAATGACTACATCTCATGAATTCTTTTCTCACTCAGACACAACAACTGCCAAAACTCTTTGTACATACAGGCCAGTTTGCACATGCTTACATACTGTTTTCAAAACTGTTAAACTTATGTGCAAAACAATAACATAATACAAAACTGAATAAGACAGAAATATGCTGCATTTCTACAGTAATATTGTAATGAAATATATGCTGAATCTAAAAAATCAAATACTATCAAAGCAATTAGATGAAACTGAACACCTACACAAGCATTCGTTTTTCAATTTCATTATCATCCATTCAAAGAGGAAAACTTCGGAATAATTTTGTACTGTTATGTAAACAAGGTTCATGTAACAAACTGCAGTGAATTATAAACAATAGACAGTGTTATTCTTGTTTTGTTAAGAAATTTTACAAAAGAATACATTGTATAATGATACCTGATGTTAGTGTTTTTATGTCAGTATTTTATGACTGAGAAAGTGTGTTTGTTGGGTGAAAACCTTTGCTAGTGTTCTGGAAGAATGAGTTGATTTGAGACATGAATGAAGTGTTTTGGTAGATTTAGTGCATTTTGAATGTGAAATTAACTGCTTGGCCAAGGTGAAATTTGGTTAGGAGAACTGTGTGAAGAGTTTTGAAAAAGTGGCCTAAGTATTGAGAAATGTGTCCTAACATTTGTAAAAAAACCCTGTAATTTGTACATTAATAATTGCCAGATCCAAAAACGCCAAATGTCGCTGTAACCAACACAAACAATACAACCTCAGTTTTCCTGGAATACACAATGACATCACTAAACAATGATGGCACAACTATAAGAGCAACATTCATATGTTTGGCCCTAACTACTGACTAGGAGCTATGTTGAGACCAAATATCATTCAGCTCTCTCACCGACGACACAGTTGCCCCCGCAGTGTGTGCCCGTCCGCTACGCTATATAGCACTTTGGGGCACTGGGCTCCCAACGGCAGAAACATAAATCGGTGCCTGAAAATATATTATATATATATATATAATGTGTTTTATTTTTGTGTAGAATAAAGAAATTGTTTTAAAGTCATAGACTCCTCTGTTGACATTCATTCAAAAAAGCCAACCTGTTCTCATTCCAAAGGCGTCCGATAATGATAATGAAAACCATGCACAAAATTCCCATGCCTTTCGCATCATTATCGATGGCAACTGTTTCTCATTTAAAACCTTAAACTTACCTGCGTGTATAAAGACGTTTTTTGGGCAAAAGTCTTGAACATGCAGTATTTATGAGAACGGATTGGAGTGTTAACTGGTTGCACACCGGACGGGAAGTGGTTCAGTGTTTTATTCTAGGCTTGATTGTGTTTATGGGGCACAGTTTAACATGTCTTAATGCTTCGTTTGAAAAATATATTTCATATATTTTACCTTTATTCTTCACCGCTGTCTCCATTGTCATTTGAACGGCCAGTTTGACATTCTATGAAGCCACTCCCTCCGAAATATGCAATGTGCTCAGACTGGTTAGCTGGCCTATTGTATTGTGATTCACTGAAGCGTCCGGAAACACGACGCCCCTTACCATTAGTTGTTACATGTGTTTCAGTGGAAATGTAAAATATGCTGCGTTCATGCCACCTCATATATACCGGAATCTTGAGATGATAACACGTGATGTTATATTCGGAGCTGTTTACGTCCTTGGACTGGGACTGCGTTTCCATGGCGGCACCACTATCAACGCCTAAATGAATCTACAGCGGCGGTCAGGTGGTACAGCGGCCACGTGGTACATCTGAGACTGGGAGCTTTCAGATAACTCCCAGCTTACAAGTTGTAATTACAAACTCTACGGGGACATGAACAGTTTTTACAAGCTAGAATCTCGTAACTACAGGAATTATGAAGTGACATGAACGCACCTTAATGGCGTCTATATTAGCCATATCAAATTAAGCAGTAATGATGAAGAGGGTCAAGCAGAACCTCTGCAAGCACATTTTTTTAAAGGACGTTTATGAATGGTATTTCCGTTTGTATTTGTGTCAAAGTGTTTAGATGCTGTCACTGCTGTTTGTTAGCTTTCAATATACAGTTTTATCCTGATTAAAGCTTTACTGTAGCCGAATACATGACTGAGTAGTCGCATTTTTGTAAAGGTATCATTTAATTTATAGCATGAACAACTGTTTGTCTATAAACATAGAAGTTTGTTGGTTTTTGTTGGAGAAGTATGCAATAGTATTTAGCTAAGTGGCTAGCAAAAACAAGTTCCTCTTTGTATATGTCCTTGATGCATTAAAAATAGCAACAGAACTATACGTTTAAAAGACATGTAGCCTACAAACAATAAAACGTGCTTACAGTTTGGGATCGATAAACAGCAGCTTCTGCTTTTAAAGTGGGAACTGCTTCATCTTTCAGTAAAAGCCTTTGTGCAAATCCAGCATTGAACTCGTGTAGATTCTGGAAGCTGTCTTCAGCGCCGCATCCAGTGTAGAAAATATCACTGATTATAATGGGTTATATTATCTTTTGACGCGTCCGGTGTAGACAACTCTTCCGCTTCCATAATGCCGTGTGACATGGCCTTGCCCCCTTTGTTGCGTGTTCCCGTGGGCAGGGTTTATGATGTCACCAACCCGGGAAGAAGCTCGTTGTAGTCCAAACCGGTCGTTTTTGTAGGCATTAAACTGCCATAACTTTAAGATTGTTTTTGAGTTTGTGTTGTCTAAACATGAGTAAACGTCACTGCTTTTAACACCAGTACTGGACCTGAGAGCTGCAGTGTACTGTACCTGTGATAGTTTTTTTTTCAATTTCCCCCAGAAATGTAAAGTTTTTCCCATATAAGACAAGGCAGGAATAAGAAAATTCACACTTTGAACATACCTTTATCTTTTGATCTGCAGTAGATTAGACAGCAGAACAGAAGTGCAGATCCTGATGCAGTAATACAGAGAATCAACACCATTATGTGTGAAGTAGAAAGGCCTGAATGAAACCGAAATAGTCACTGTTCACAAAAGTTTCATCTCCTCAACCAAATTCACAGAACAGCATTACAGTTAAGTACTGGTATATTAGACTGATTATAACATCTGCTGCCATTGAAATACAATGTATACATTTCCATATTTGTCTGTTGACTCACCCAGTTGTTCTAGAACTACAGTTGCATTGGCTGAAAAAACTCCAGCAAACACTTGACACGTGTACACTCCTTTGTCCTCGCTTCTGACACTCTTCAGTCTGAGAGAGAAGTTTCCTTTAGGAATTTCATTAGTGAAGAACTCAACTCTGTCTCTGTATCGCTCATGTGCTGAATCCGGTTTAATCTCAAGGTCTTGGTAGAGGAGAACCAGGATATGTTCATCTTTATCTGTTTTCTTCCATGACACCTCTTCAATATCATCAGGTGGGATGTGAGAGTCCACGGAGCAGCTAAGAGTGACGTCCTCGCCCACATACGCAGATATGGAGTGATTTGATCCTGATACTATAAAATGATCTGCAAGAATGAACAGTTATATCAAAGCAGGGGATATAAATACAGTATATTTCATACAATTGTATTGAAAATATTGTCCAGAATGTTCACAAACTCAATTAGCTTACCAGCATATTTTATTTCAACCAAAGTTTCATCAGTATCCTGGTCATTGTGAACTTTACAACTGTAAATCCCCTTATCTTCAGCTCTCACACTGTTCAACAGGAGGGAGAAGTTTCCATGTTGAATCTCCTCAGTGAAGAAATGAGCTCTATCATGATAATCCTGGTGCTGGGCCTCTGGTCTACTCTCACCATCTTGAAACAGATGCACCAGAGTCTCTGAGTCTGTTCTTCTCCATTCCACCTTCAGAAGCTCCACTGGTAATAATGAGTCAACAGAACAGGGCAGAACCACTGAATCTCCCAGAGGAACAAGCAGAGGACCGGAGGGACCTTTCACCTGAAAGCCTAACAGACAGAGGAAATGGGAGCCAAGGAGGCTGGTTTTTTTGAGAGAGTTTTCAAGGCACTTTATTTAAATCATTACAAAGTCATCAGAGCAATAAATCACATTATCTAAAAAAAAAAAAAGAAGTGGTACAAAACACCAAAAACGTAGTGAAGATCAACATTTATTCTACAACTGTACAAATAGCTTCATTACAACACCATTTATGAAAAAAAAGACACTTCTCATATCTGGAAAGATGTTTAACGTGTGTTGCTTATCAAATGTACATTATAAGTGACTCAAACTCACAGTACTTTCAGATGGATTAGCATATGGAGTCACACTTCATTGACAAGCTGCGCATAAAAAATAAATACAGCCTTTGTGATTTCATAATCGCACTAAGAGTTTAAGCGATTAAAGCGATATTCACGTTTAAGTTCAATGTGATTTTTCGTATTGTGCGATAAATTGTGTAACCCTAGCTACTTGCCACATAAGTCAATAATTAGACATAATGATCTGAGTCTAAATATTTTATCAGCCCTTTAAACACAAAGCTTTCGTGGAGAGAGCAGTTGCTAGCGCGGCAAGTTCAAACTAGATGGACATTTAAGAGATACAGTACAGTCACATCACTTATTAAACAGCATTTCGCCACATAAATTATTAGGGGGGAAAGAGAAATTGATCTGAGATGAAACTGATTTAAAAGTGTGCCTGCTTGTTATCTTTAATCCATTACAGTGAACAAAACAATAGTTGCAAAATGGCAGCAGCTGCATTTGTATGAAACGAGAGAGCGAGTCCGGGATACCAGATGACATAATTGTCAATGTCAATTTAAAAAAATAAAATAAATAAATAAATAAATAAAATATATATATATAATAATATTATATATATATATATATATATATATATATATATATATATATACACACACACACTATAAAAAGAAAAACACACAATACATTTCATCCTTGTGCATATGGTAAGCTTTTAACAAAGGAACAAGGAACAAGGAGACAAGGTTGAAAACAAGGCTAAACAATACTCAGCAATGTGTGTGTGAAGCAGTGCAGCTTAAAAAGGGAACCTGATGGGAAACAGGTGTGAGTGTGATCAGTGCCTATCTGAGGGATTGTGGGAAATGTAGTCCAGACTGAAGTGACTGCATGTGTGCAATGAAAAAGTCTTAATGGTGAAACAGAGACCTCTGGGTGGGGAGTGGAAGGAGGCAGCAGTGGGCGGAAATGTGACACATTTGAAGATTTAAATACTAAAAAAAGAGTTTTAAAATCAACACGGTATTGTACAGGCAACCAGTGCAAAGAGTGTAGCACTGGAGTAATATGGTCCCGTTTTTTAGTACATGTTAGAAGTCTTGCCACTGCATTTTGTACCATCTGTAACCGGGATAAAGCTGTCTGGCTAATCCTGTAATACAGTGAATTGCAATAGTCTAGCCTTGATGTTAAAAAGGCATGAACTATTCTATCAAAGTTTTTAAAAGATAGAACAGGTTTTACTTTAGCTAAAACACGAAGCTGGAAAAAAAAAAATGTTTCCAGTGTTTCCAGCCCATCGATATTAGGTTTTAGGGGTAAATAAACTTGAGTGTCATCCGCATAGCAATGGTACGACAACCCATGTTTCCTAAAAATAGACCCTAATGTGATATAATGTGAAAATAATATAATGTAATATAAACTAATATAATGTGAAAAGAATGGGAGCTAAAATGGATCCCTGAGGAACACCACAAGATAGAGCAGCAGGCTCTGATGAATATTCCCAAATATTAAGTTAACACTGAACTTCCTATTTGTAAGATAAGACTTAAAGGATTAGTCCACTTTTAAATACACTTTTCCTGATAAATTTACTCACCCCCATGTCATCCAAGATATCCATGTCTTTCTTTCGTCAGTCGAAAAGAAATGAAGGTTTTTGAGGAAAACATTCCAGGATTATTCTCCTTATAGTGGATTTCAATGGCTACCAACAGGTTGAAGGTCCAAATGTTGGTTTCAGATCAGCTTCAAGGTCTTTAAACGATACCAGATGAGAAATAAGGGTCTTATCTAGCGAAACGATCGGTCATTTTCGGGAAAAAAAATACATCCGTTTATGCTTTATAAACAAAATATCGCCTTGAACGTACTTTCCGCTTCCGCATTCTTCATAACGCTTACGCTGAATGTCCTACGCCTTCCCTATTCTACTTACGGTAAAAAACGAAACTGCCACCGCGTTCGTTCCGTAAGTAGAAGTAAGTAGAATAGGGAAGGCGTAGGACATTCAGCGTAAGCGTTATGAAGAATGCGGAAGCGGAAAGTACGTTCAAGGCGATATTTTGTTTATAAAGCATAAACGGATGTATTTTTTTTTCGAAAATGACCGATCGTTTCGCTAGATAAGACCCTTATTACTCATCTGGTATCATTTAAAGCCCTCGAAGCTGCACTGAAACTGACATTTGGACCTTCAACCTGTTGGTAGCCATTGAAATCCACTATAAGGAGAAAAATCCTGGAATGTTTTCCTCAAAAACCTTCATTTCTTTTCGACTGACGAAAGAAAGACATGGATATCTAAAAGTGGACTAATCTTTTAAACCATTCAAGGGCAGCTCCTTTGATACCAGCACAAACCTCCAAGTGAGCAAGAAGAATGGAATTATCTAATAAAATAACTGTACAGAAAACATTGACTTGACTGCTACTCACGGGCTCACAAATGTGTTTACTTGCTGAGTGTCTCAATTTAATGGAAATATATTTATAGGAACATTTTCAGCATGTTGAAGATATGCGAGGTGAGTTTGGAAATGGATAGGTCTACTACACACGAACATACACCGTATATTATTTTAAAAGAATGATCTTCATCCCGCCATATCAGTCTCACCCATGCTTTCCTCTATTCTTGTTGTATCTCCAAATCTTGAAAACTGAGGTAAGGGTGTCGTTGTTTAGAATTGCAGCCGCCGGATAGAAGTAACACTGGCAAGAGAATTCAGCTATTAGTTTTGAATGCATTGCAATGGGACCGGAAATAGCGATACACTGCTTCGCTTACCAGAAATAGGAAGTGTGATAAAGGTCTATTCCATCGTTATCAACACAAAACACTTTATCACTCATTTGTGCATGATCCGTCACGCTAACTGGTTCGCCTGCATTGTGATTCTTCTCAGGGCACACGCATAACACATGACCCTCTTGTCCACAACCAAAACACTTCATCGACTCTGAGGTAGCAAAAATAACAATCAAAATCCTCAATCCTAAACTTCATGGCTACATTAAGCTCTTCATTTTGAATATTTAAAATCGTATGCACATGCATGTTTTAACTGTGGTGATTTACAACCGAGTGAGATTTTACCAAATTTTTGACACAAGCTTTCCGTGTCTCCCAACTCCCTTTCAATCACTTTGTCTTTAATAAATGGCGGGACATTTGACAATATTACTCTTTTTGCAGGTTGCACTAGAGGCATGACCAGGGTAAGGGAATCATTCACAACAATCCAAGTCTCTACAACTTAAATCTCTTTATCAACACTGTTAAAAAACATCACTATGCGCTATTCATTCTAGATGCAGAAAGAATGCAATCATGACCAACAACAGCCGCAACACCGATGACACAGTCCTCAACTGAACACCGCTCTGCGGGCACGACCTTAACGCCATGCCGCCGCATTAAAATTACAAATGTGCATGCTGAGACGCCACCATAGCGATCAGTGCACACTGACCGATGACGCCCCTCAGAAGCACCCACAAGTTTTTACTTCATCTACCTAACAACAAAACCACGAAAGATAGATAAAAAGATAGAAAACTCACTCACCATGCTCAGTCCACTTACTCCCAGCATGCACTCGAGAGAGCGCGCTATTATTATTAATTAATAATAATAATAATAATACATACCATTAGAGATCATCAGCAGTATTGACATAATAATGTAATTATGTAGATTCATCTTGAAATAAAAATATATATCTGAAAAAATCATCTCCGCAATAAATGAATGTAAAAAGACAAAATGTTCATGAGAGATTCATGTTCATGAGACATCTGCAAAGCTTTTACTTTTAGTTTTTTATAACACACATAGCACAAATATATAACTAGGTCAGGTCAATGAATATGATCAGGTTAAATATTACCTTTTTACACATCAACATGACATCACTTGCACAAACATGCAGAATAGAATGCTTCATAAGTCTATGGATACATACAGTTTGAATGTATGTTTAAACATTTCATATGTGGATTTAAGATCATACCTGAAACATCTTTATGGTAGGATGTGTGAAATGTCACATCAGTATTTGCAGACTAGAGAAAGATTGTTGCTTTTGATCTCAATCTAAACTGTAAATTAAAAGTTAACTGAATGCCACAAAGAGAACAATGGACTGGGTTTACAAAATGGACTTTAACCCAGACTGGCCTGTCACAAAAGGCTCACAGACACTTGACCATCCTTTTGAAACACCTGTTATCACACTTCCCTATAAAACCATAAAAAAATGACAGCACAGTAGCTATTGTTCTACACCAGTGCAGTACTGTTTTATTAAGAACTACAGAAAAAAAAAAAAATTCACTGAAATACTGGCTGCTTCCAAAGGAGGTTTTCCTGCCTTCACCATGAATGTTTCTTTAACCTAGGGTAAACAGTACTAGAAAACAGTAAACAGTCTAGTAAACAGTTTTTAGATCAATTGCTCCCATCAAGTCACCTTTATTTATATAGCAAAAACAGTGATGTCATCGTCCAGGGCAGCATTTCCCAAAAGCATTGTAAGCTTTACTTGTGAAGTATTTCCACACCTCTGAGGCTGACATTGTTTCTGCTGCTGCCGCCGGTGTCTCTGTGCACGGAAAATTCTGTCAGTTACGTCACGTGAGGTTTTGGTCTTTGGTATCGGGGGTATTTTTATGAGTACGAGTACAAGTACATGAGCTTGCTATCAGCCTGATACCGATCGGTGCATCCCTAATTTTAATTACTGCAAGTTTTGTTTTTTGCCTACCTTGAGTTCAAAAGGTGAAATAGAATATAACAACTTCAGGAATCATTAAAATTTCTCATTACATTAAACATTATCAGGAAAGTTTTCATTTGAGAATATGATAAACAGAACAGTGGCGTAAAGAGTATCACGCATGCTCATGACAGAAAGAGGTTCAATCCCTTGATAAATGTGTGTATGAAGTTGAGTTAAAATAAAATATGAATGTCATTTCTAAAAGCAGTTATCTGAAAGATTGAAAGTCATTTTATGGATCAGTTTATGTACACTTTAAAAATGCTGTTTTTTTTTTCTCATTTGTTTTTTAACCCAAATGCTGGGTTCAGCTTGCTGGGTCATTTTATTGTTTTTTTAAAACATTTTTACCCAGTGCTGGGTAGTTTTTCTGTAGCTCAGCTGCTGGGTCATTTTCACCATCAAGACAAATGAGCAACCACCTCACATACCAACTCAGCGCAACCCAATGTTGGGTAGACCGTGCCACTGGATACATTTGTCAATGGCCATTTTGCCTTCTGTTCTGAGAGAAAACGTCCTGAAGAACTTCTTAAATTAAATTATGGTGTGTATTACATTGTATTCCTATCAAATTATTACTGTACAAATAGGAAACCATCTGTAGTCTCATTTTATTTTTTTATTACATGTATGTCAATGCTAACGTTTGCTTGGGACGGTAACACAGCATTCACCAGATCTGTTCGTGCAGTTAGACAACGAATACAGTCAGTCACAAGTGATCCACACTCCAATCTATAAGGGGCACGCGTGGTAATGCAATGTTGTTTGCTAACTGCCAAAATAGGAAAAAGCACAGAAGAAGAACAGACAATCTAGATATGTGTGTAATCCCTCAACCAGTGTTTCAACTGCAGATAAAACAGCTTAAGAATAATACCTCACATAGAATATTTACCTCAGGCAAGTCATTTAGTGTCCACAGCATGTTAGTTCACTAGAGAAATTAACTCTAGAGGGGAGCATTTTACTAAATATATGCTTAAATATAATAGCTTAAAGGTGCCCTAGAACCCTTTTTCACAAGATGTAATATAAGTCTAAGGTGTCCCCTGAATGTGTCTGTGAAGTTTCAGCTCAGAATACCCCATACATTTTTTAATTATTTAATTTTTTAACTGCCTATTTTGGGGCGTAATTAAAAATGCGCCGATTCAGCGCGCGTCCCCTTTAAATGCTCATGCTCCCCGCCCCCAAGCTCGCAACTCTATAATACATTGCATAAACAAAGTTCACACAGCTAATATAACCCTCAAAATGGATCTTTACAAAGTGTTCGTCATGCAGCATGTCTAATCATGTGAGTATAGTATTTATTTGGATGTTTACATTTGATTCTGAATGAGTTTGAGGCTGTGCTCCGTGGCTAAAGCTAACATTACACACTGCTGGAGAGATTTATAAAGAATGAAGTTGTGTTTATGAATTATACAGACTGCAAGTGTTTAAAAATGAAAATAACGACAGTCTTGTCTCTGTGAATACAGTGAGAATCGATGGTAACTTTAACCACATTTGACAGTACATTAGCAACGTGCTAACGAAACATTTAGAAAGACAATTTACAAATTTCACTAAAAATATCATGATATCATGGATCATGTCAGTTATTATTGCTCAATCTGCCATTTTTCGCTGTTGTCCTTGCTTGCTTACCTGCATAAAGTCTATTGATTCGGCTGTGCTGCTCCAGACGTTAATACTGGCTTGTCTAATGCCTTGAACATGGGCTGGCATATGCAAATATTGGGGGCGTACATATTAATGATCCCAACTGTTGTGTCACAGTCGGTGTTATGTTGAGATTAGCATGTTTTTCAGGTAAATTTACATAAGAATGAGGAAACAATGGTGTTTGAGACTCACTGTATGTCATTTCCATGTACAGAACTCTAATTATTTAACAATGCCGAGGTAAATTTTCAATTCTAGGGCACCTTTAAATATTCATTAGGCCTTCCTGAATATATGTATTATATTCATTATACTAATATATATATATATATATATATATATATATATATATATATATATATACATTCTCTCCGGCCTTGTCACGCCCAAAGAGCCCCTGGAAGTACCACCTCCAGAGATCCACCATCGTGGTGAAATCCACTCCGTGCCCACAATAAAGCACTCTCTCCGGCCTTGTCTGCCCCCATGGGGTCCTCTCAATCCAGAGGGCCATTGGGAAGCATATCTGGCACTCGCAGTGAACCAAGTTTACAAAGAGTATTATATTAATGTCTCTATAGAATCATACAAACAAAGTGGGATAAGTCTGGTAAAAGTTTTTTTTTTTCTCTCATGTTTGTGGGATTAAAGAATCAGGTGCAGAAAGTGGCTTCATTTCATGCGCTCCCCCTGCAGTCTGTATTGAAGGCAAAACATGAATTTCAAATAGTTTCAACAGCACATCATTGTATTTACATGTAATTGTTTAATATGATCTAAAAAAAAATGTCTCTTTATCATTTCATATAAATTCAATATTTTATGTAACTTACCTTAGAACTATGTTGAGACTCTGTTCTGATTGGAATCCCTGTGTTTTAAGGATAATGAAAAGAAAAAGAGAAATGTAAAACACATCAGACAAAAAAGAGCGTTAGTTAATGCAGTTAAATCAATGAAAATTCTGTAAAAATTATATTTTTACAGTTATATAAACATTAGAATGTTCACATTATTTAAGGACACAAAAAAATGAGAGTCATTTGTACTTCTAGTTGATGTAGTGTTGGTCAGCTTGATGTATAGCAGTAATATCACCAATGTAAACTGCTCTCATGATCGAGAAATACAAGTAAATCATCAAATATAGGGCCATTTGTCTATTGTATATATCATGGCAATATGCCTTGAGATGGATTGTAAAATGGATAATTTACCAAAAAAAAGAAAACATGAAGACCAGCCTATTTCATGTATATGCCATTAAAGGGATAGTTCACCCAAAAGTGGTTTATGTTTTACTCACACACGTTGTTCTTAATTGAAATCTTTCTTTCACGAAAATGATATAAGATGGGAACTGCTGGTTTCAAAAGGATGCAAAGTCCCCATAAAATTAGTCCACACAAAACTTTGTTTGCAAATGGTAGTCCCTATTCATTGCTGTGCAAGTATCCAGATGCCCTCACTCCGCAGCTGCTATTTTTATGTGTATACTGTCAGCAACAGAAAAGGAGAACACCAAGATAACAGTTCAGAATATTTATTAGTAGGTAAACAGGAAGATCAGCTGAAGCACACAGGTAAGTAACAGCAGTCAAGATCAAGGCCCTCTTTTATAACTGTTGCGTAGGCACAAAGCAGGCCCTGAAAGAGCTGTATGCAACTTCCTATGTAAAAGATGGAATTTATAAAAACAAACTTGATGGGAAAATGTGCACTCTTGCTCACAAACTCTGACCCATGCGTGCAAACTCTTTAACTGAGAAAAGTAATGAAGTAAACAGAACGATTTTAAACTTCTTTTTGACACATTTCATATTCCACTTTCATTAATGGCGATAAGCACTGACATGACAAAGTCATTACGCAGAAGTTAAACAAAAATGATTTGAATTTAGTGGATGTGCTACTTTTAGCAAGAATGATGATCAGTGATGCACACTTACTTTGATAGTGGTTACTTCGGTGGTCAAATATAGAGGTCTGGGGTGAGTTTCCCGAAAGCATCGTTGGTGAACCATGGTCGTTAGTCCCATTAAACTCTATTGGTAACGACGGAATTTGCGACCATAGTTCGCTTTGGGAAACGCACCCCTGTGCGGGACTGTTTTTTTCGTCCCACTCCCGCAAGGTTCTATTCCGCACGCACCCGCTTCCACCTAAAATTCACTGTGTTCACCTGCTATCTGCATAGTGATTTTCTTCCCGACCCATCGGGTCCCGCTAAATTTAGATTGTTTCCAGAATCTCGCATTTAAACTTCCCCTAAAGAAAGAGTGATTGGGGATAACACATATAAAATGTTGCATAGCATAGGCCCCTATACAAGATTTTTATTTGTTATTTGTCTTATGATGCTATCAACACCCTTAAAGCTGAATATCACAGAGAAATTAGGCTAATTTAAATAGCATACAACATGACCCTCAAAACTAGGCTAAGCCAAAATGAAATCTTTTTACAGAACAGAATGACGCTGACTGACAAGCGTTTCAGAACATCTCTTCTCCAAAATCCGATCACAAAGGTTGATTGTTCTCTGAAGGTGCACTCGTGTAAACCTCTAATGCAAAGAACATCTTGCCAGCATATACCTTTTATAATGGCTATTGATCATTAAAACTGACATTTAACAAAAAGAGACAGGGTTGTGTTTTATATTTCTATTACAGTGAAGATAATCAGAGTATGTATTAATATGTTTAATATTTTTGAAATGTAAACGTAAAGAGGCAGGATTGTTTAATATTTCGTTTTGTTATAAATAGGCTACTATAGGCTATATAGACATTGAAGATAATCAATGAACGTGTTCCCTGAACCACATTTTTGAGGCTATTAATATGTTTTTGTTTGTTTGTTTTTTAAATAAAATGAAAAGAGGCAGAGTGTTATTTTATAACACATTTCGTTTTATTGTTGCCTAAAATATACATAGCCTACAGAGATAACGGGGGAAGCCAGTTATCACAGGGTTCCCACGCGACTTGAAAGTACTTGGATTTCAGACACATGAATTCAAGGCCTGGAAAGTACTTGAAAACAAATATTGGTCCTTGAAAGTGCTTAAATTAAATTTGAATAGATATATTCATACATGCATTAACGTTACATTCATTAAAATCGTTACCATGGTGAAAAGCCTAGAGGAACGGTTTCTTCACGACCAATTTCAAAGTTCCGTTCGACTGTCGCTAGGGGGCAAAATGTGACAATCGGATGCGGATGTCGTGTGCAGTGGAAAGGCGGCTTTATAGGGGTGTGCACCCAGATTGACAGCTTGCCCACCCAGTCAGATCCAGGAAATACATTTTTTTTTTTTTTTAAACAAAACGTTTTCTAACGTTTAACAATTTGTTCAATAACTTTTTTAAATTTGATTTGTTTTCATGCATTAAAACCATTAAAAATCTTAATAAGAATATGCTAATTCGTCTCTTCTTCAGTTACGTCACATCACATGATAGTAGCCTGTTGTTCTTCGCGTAAATATCTGGATTTCAACCAGTAGCACCCTTTTTATGTTAAAAAAAATGGCTAACCCACTATCTATGATGCATTTAATAAAGAAAAACGTCTTGGCAAAGATGACAGGATGCCGTAACAACTTTTATGGTTTGAACGACAACTAACAGATAGGCTAAATGAGTTTATGACGATATCAACATCTTCAATTCAAAACCCAGCCGACTCTGACTTGTTTAGAACAGACATCAGCCATACAAGGTAAGCAAGGTAATGCAATATTTTTTGCATGTAATATTTGTGAGCAAGAGGTTTTCTGAAATGTACACATATGTCAGTGGCGTAACTAGACAGTGCAGCCGCACTGGGGCCCGTGAGGCGTGGAGGCCCGCAACGCACGTGTGTCCTGCCCGCCACATCGCAAGCGGCCCTGGCGACGAAGTGACTATATTAATATAAATATAAATATTAATAATACAATTTAAGTAGTGCCAAGATTCTTCAAAGCAGCGAATAAATACATAAATTCACCAAGAGTGATCGTGTATTGTAATGGTCTAGTGGTAGAATTTTTAGCAAGCAGTTCTGGGTTCTAATCCGCCCTCATATCTTTTTTCTCCTCTCATTAAAACATTAAGGTGTTCATCAGTGATTGTACATCAAGAGCAAGGACACGTTGTGTGCATTTTGTTTTGTGCTTTTACCAGAACGAAACGCTCGATTGTCTGTGTGAAAACTGCGCATGTGCACAAGCGCCAAGAGAACCGATAACAGCAGCAACACTGGCCATGATTTCAGAAACAACACATTCCAGCAGATAGATCGCTTCTTATTTAACACAGACCTACAAATTTCTTATCAAATGGAGATGTTTCTTTCTTTTAGGTGTTATTCGCTGTGTTTAAGTTCATTTTTGAGACGTTTAAGAAAGATTCTCGCAGAGAGACAGCTGAAAGCGCACCCTGTTTTTTTATTTTACTAAAGCACAAGGCTTTGTTGTTATTGTGAGCGTTCACAAATAAAAGTAGACCATTTGTAGTCTTGCACTAATCTGTAGGCTATCGCCAAAAATGACAGAAGGCCTGTTTAAAAGTTGTTTCTGTCATGAGGAAAAAATTCACCAGAACACGCCGGCGCTTTCATCGGCCAGAGGGACAAAAATTTAGCCAATTTAGTTTCATATTTATATTTAGCCATTCAGCTTTAGCCTAATATTATTTTTTAAAGTTCACCTTTGTTGATTATGAAAAGTGAATAGCATGACGGATGCGCAATGTCGGGAGGCATGCAGAGGGTCAGACATGAGTTTAATAATAATAATAATAATAATGTTTTATTTATTTAGCCTTTCAAGAACCCAAGGACGCTTTACATGAAGTTGCTAGATAACATGAATACATAGACAAGTATTCAGTCAGTTTACAACACGTGATCGACCGATGGAACAGACAAAGAAAGTTAAATAAACTTACAAAAACAAGCATAGAGCTGGAAAATTGAGACAGACAATCAATTAACAAAACATAATGTGAATAAGTGAGTTTTGAGAGCAGTTTTAAAGTCTGAAGAGTAGAGACGCTTGTGGTAGTTTGTTCCAGAGCTTAGAAGCTGATAAGTTTGACCATTTCATTAAGTTTTGTTTTATAGTAAGCCTTTCTTTAAAGTGAATTTCGTTTTGTAGAAATTGTATCTTAATTTCAATCAATGTTTCATCAACCAATTGCCTATATTTAATAAATAGGAAGAAAACCAAGAACGTCGGGTGTGGAATGGATTGAAGTGCGTAACCCATGTTTCCGCGGACTTTGAATAAGACTGAAGCAAAATTCTGTTTTTATTGAATTTCTTAAAAAAATATTACTTAATTAATTGATAAGATATTGTTGGTCTAACAATATATTTTAGTTGGTCTAAATTAAGTAAGTTAGACACAAATTTGCGTAAGGTTCCCTTCTAGACAAGCGCGTATGTGCTTGTATGTGCCTCATAACTGTGCAGCAGGGGGTCCTTCATTACTATGTTACGCCACTGATATAAGCCACTTGTATGGCAGGTTGTCGATACAGTACTCAGGGTTGCTCAAATTCGTTATTTCAAATAGGCACGCGGCAGCTGCGCTCATAATGAAAGTGACGCGCATGCAGTGCGTTTTCAAGGCGCATCAAGATATTTCCAAATATGTGATTATTATTTATTATTTTTAGGTTATTCTTTGTAATCGGTTGGTGCTGTTGCTAATGTTGTAACTGCAAGTTTTGTCTTGTTCTTATCTCGTTCTAGATTTACTTGAATTGATATTGTCACGTAATAGGCCTATTGTTATTAAATGCCATACCTTGACTTTTTGTGAATTGACGCCACTGAGGGACGGCCCATCATATTTTTTCCCTCCCAAATTACGCCAGTTGAAAAAACATGGGATGATGCGAATTATTCTGGCCCACCCACACTTTTAGAGGCCCACCCACCATCCACTTTCTGCATACAACGGCAGTGATGTCTGGCGCTCATTGAAGTATATGCGTGAGACATCACTGCCGTTGTCAGAGCGTGATCAGACATCACTAAACAAGTGCTGAACGCAGTTGGACATAGTGGTGTATTAGAGGTAAAAAATAATATAAATACTGTTCGGTTTCTCACACAAACCGATCGTTTCGTGTCTTAGGACATCAATGTGTCGTCACGAGCCACACGGTTTAATTTGGATTTGTCTATGGAAGTGTTTTCGACTCTTATTGTTCGAGTTCCCATTCACTCGCATTGTAAGACTGACAGACGGCAGTGGTTGGAGTTAAAAATCATCATTTGTGTTCTACTGAAGAAACAAAGTCACCTACATCTTGGATGCCCTGTGGGTAAGCAGATAAACATCAAATTTTCATTTTTGGGTGAACTATCCCTTTAAGTATTGTAAGAGGTCTTTCATGACGCTCCATATGCTGGGATGTGAATTTGATAGGTGCTTGATATAAAATAAACGTTGCTTAGTTGAGTCTGGTGTTCATGAAAGAGTGGGAACCCTGTTATCAAGTACGCTGTTGTTCCATTTGCAGAATCACCGGACTTGTGTCCTCCCGTTCACGGGAGTTTGTTCTCCTGAGTCGTACTTTGCGAACTTGGTATTGAGAAACACTTCGAGGCTTTCATCAAATTGTGCCAAAAAACGGTTTGTTACTCATCTTTTAACACAGTGCGTGTTAGCAATATCTGGTGGTCAGACTTGTTTTCTCCACCATATGTAACAAATCATTGCAGAGCAGATCTACGGTTGTGACCAAACAAAGCTTCGGAAGTCCGTGACATACGGAATCACTCTTGCCTTGGATCAGTTTTATCTAATCTGATCTAATCTCAGCTAAATTAATTTGTGACAATGAGACCACAACTCATGTCATGTGTAGCCTATTCAACGGATTATTATACAATGATGTGATCATAATTGACGTGAGTAGTTGAAAAAATGTTTGCTCCATCTTAAAAACTACGTTTGGATTGTTTTCAATCCCAAGTTTGAACTTTAAACTACACAAAAGTTACTTATTTTGTCTGTCAGCTTCTAGTTGTGTCAGTCGAGTCAAATATGTGTTATGATGAGATAAAGAGTGTGTTAATTGGCCTGCTTGTGAACTTCTGTTTATTTTATTTAAGACATCTCATGCAACATCGTTGCCCTGTATGCTAATCAGCCTTTTGGTGCTGTTTGTCCCAGGTATGTTTTATTCGGTTTTGTCATGTTCTGTGTTAAAATAATATTAGCCCTAATTGAGTGTTAGCTGTTAGCACATGTGCTATCCTCTCGCACATGCTGAAGTGTGTAACTGTGCCACTTTAGGGCTGTGTTCTTCTTTCTAATTATTACATTTATATAAAATATGTAAAATATTGGTCACTTGAGTTTAGTTTCTCTGTATTAATGTGAATTAATGAGTAATGAGAACAGAGAAAGTGTTTTATACTTTATTTTCTTTAATTTTGTCCACTATATGTTCACAATCACTTTGTAAAAAGATGTAAGCAGCAGAGTCTAATATGTCATCCTGCTGTTGAGACTTCTCATGCAACATCGATGCACTGTATGCTAATCAGCCTTTTGGTCGTGTTTGTCCTAGGCCCAGTAAAGAAACCTTGAGTGACCGTCCACCTGATCTTAGAGTGAATTACTCCACACACACACAAACAGTCACATATGTATGCACTGTGTTTCCTGAAGGAAACATATTATGTTCTTAACCACTGCCCTGTATTGTGATAAAACTTACTATAAATCTGACCTTAGTACTATTCATAAGGGACTAGCTTTCTAAATGATGTTTGAGTTACAGTTCTTATCACTCAACATCTGACATTTCATGTACTGATTTGGACAGGACTAACATCTCCGTGTTTATCACAGAGATGGAAATGTGTGTGTGTTGGATGTGGGCGTTACAGAAGCTCACGTGCTGTATTTACATGCATCATTTATGACGTATAAATGTTTTAATTAATTATTTATTGTTTATAATAAACCCAAATATGTGAGTAGTGAAATCTAGTATCTTACTCTTATTTGACACCTTTTTTTTTCTTTTCTTTTTTGCAGTTTTTGTTCTGCTAATGAAAGAAAGTCATACAGATTTAGAACAACGTTGGTGAGTAACTATCACTTTAAACTGATATATAATAAAAACAATTCCAGCTTATACTCACAGGGAGAAAACACATGTAAAATCAGCACAGATACGGCAAAGAAGCATTCAGAGGGAAATATGATGATTCTCAGATCTCCCACTGCACGTTCACCATTAACTGAGGATGAGAATGAAAATATTACACAATAACTTCATTCATTTGTGTTAAATATTTAAATCCTGGCACCACAAAACACTGAACAACCGTCTACAAGATAGTTTTCACTCACTTGTTGTCAGTATCAGTTCTGTCAACAGTACAACAGCATTCAGGAAAACAAGACCAACAGCTCCAATCAGATACACAGGAACAGTATTGGAGAAATCCTCTGCCATGTAGTCTAAAACATTAAGGAAACAAACAGTAAATTGACAAATTTTCTGCTACAACATTGGTTGTAATTGGTTAATTATATACTGATAACTTGAAAATTAACTGGTTATCAGAGTCCATGAAGTTCTAATGAGTAGAATTAGTACATTTTTCTAATTTATTACACAGGTCTCTGGAATACTTGATTGTGATTATCACTCGCTGGATTCAGCGATCCAGTCCTGTTTCTTGTTCTAAAGATTTTGGATTTTTGCATTCCTGCATTTGTTTGTGAGAGAGCCAATTTTTTAAGAAAAAAAAAGAATAAGTAATTTATTCCGTAGCTTTTATTTCAACATGAAAAGTACTTTTTTGCATTTTTTCATCTTACGCACATTAAGTATGTTCAGAAGCCCAAATGTACATGTTTGAGATGCAAAAACCAAAAATGTTTGTTTTGCATCAAGCATACGTTTCATCTTCAGTTATAAATTTCACCTGACATTTTTAGCTCAAGAAGTCTGTCAGCAAATCAAAGGAAGCATATTGAGGTAGCTACAGTAAGTTGGTTCCACCCCCTCCCCCTAAAAAAAGTCTATATTAATTATTATTGTCCATTTTGTTTTTTAGAAAAGAAAATACATCTCTCTGAATGTAATGCAAGAGTATTGGACATCCAAAGATGATACTTAAAAAACTACACAAAGTGAACATGATGGTAACCCATATGACCTACAACATAGACGTGTGTAAGAAAAACACTAATATTGTAAACTTTACCATCATTTTCACTTTGTGTGGTTTTTGATGTGGTCCCATACACTTACATCATATGGACTAAAATTCTTTGTTTGTGTTCATCTGAAGAAAGAAAATCTTATACATCTGGGAAGGCATGAGGGCAAGTACTGTAAATGACAAGTGAATTTTCATTTTTGGGTGGAATATTCCTTATCCTTAAAGAGCAAGAGGTGAGACCAGAAACTAGATACTACATGGACAGCTAACGGCTATATCTAAATGTATATAACACAAAATAATGAAAAGATGTTTTGGTTGATGCATGAAAACAAACATCTTTGGTTCTTGCATGTCAAGCATATGTTTGAGCTTACATTAACATATTTAATGTGCGTAAGAATGCCAAGCAGGACGAGGCTGAGGGACGTGAGTGATAATGAGCACCACCTGCACACTGGTCTTGAATCTCAAGGAGCTCGGAAGCATAAAAGGGGAGCAACGACAGTGAAGGACAAGAGAGGACCAGGCCTGGATTTATGTTATGCAACAAGTACTTCTCCAGTTGAAATAAATTTGTAAGGAGTAATAAGTACTGTTTTATCTTCAAAAAATGTAATCAAGTACAAGTATTCAGTTTAAATTGCACTTAAAGGTGCTACAGAGGATCTTTTCGTCGACTGAGAAACCAAAGACTGTTACTGAGTTTTTGAAATGAGCGCATGCGTAAGAACAGCCCCCCTCCTTCACAGCTCATTTCAAGGGAACGCCTCCCAAAACTCATGCACGAGTATTGGAACACGAGTGTTTACCACCGGCATTCGCTGTGTCGTGTTAGTGGATTCATTATGTCGGACTCACCGCAGGTAACTCATAATCTGCAGTTGTTACTCCTGTCTCCTGACAAAAACATTGCATGCGGCGCCTGTGGAGTGTGGAAAGTTACTGGAGCGCGCAGCCGCGCTCGTCTCTCACAAGGAATGTCACGGCAGTGATTGACAAGCCAGAGGGCCAATCGTTTACGCGATGATCGCATAAACGATTGGCTGATGTTTTTAAGGCCCTACCTCGTGCACAGATGATGTATATTAATATTATTCCTTTCAGTGCACCTAATAAATAGTCTTTTATCAGTTAGTAAAGACAGTTTCAAGTAATATTGCAAAAATGTATAAAACAAAACATCCTCTTTAGCACCTTTAAGTACAAACCCCCCAAAATAATACCTAAGTACAGTAATCAAGTAAAATTATTCAAGTATTTTAAACCCCTGCACATACATATATGCCTCACAAAATATTTCATGCAATTGTTCATTTGAATCTGATTGATGATTAATTAGAAGACATAATAAATATCACTGACAGTGAGAGAAAAGAGAAACGGGGGCAGAATCAGAGGTTGTGAGAGCCAAAGGTTTATAAACAATTCATCTGATTGGATGGAACAGAGAATCAAGATGAAGTAGTCATGTGACCTTATAATGAGTGAAATAACTGAACCAGATGCTCAAACATTCTTATGTTATGATTATTAACATGTTACCTGGTGAATGGCTGGGCTGGTTTTCTGTCACGCCATCCTGTAAGCTGCTGATTGTAGAGTCGAGGCAGAACAGCTTACCTTTTTAAAGCAGGATCATAGACAAAAGAGAATAAAAATGTTAGAAAAGATATTTTGTTTTAAACTTATCACTTTGTCACAATGAACATTTCACTCCCAAACCACATGCAGAGATGGAGGGGTTACTTTAAAAATGTATTCAGTTACACATTACTAATTACAAAAAACAAAAAAAAAACTGGCTTATGCATTTCATTTCAGGGATACAGTCACAATATATTTGTCCTTTCATTAAAGTTAGACACAGCAATATTTTGAGGCCTTTGGCGTTGTGCGCCCCACTGCACAACCCAACTCAATGTTGTGTAAAATATCACTTAGGAGTGAAACACACGGCTGTGACCAGAGACATTTATGATTTTGTGGGAGCTATGAATAAAATAAAAATAAATTATAGAATTCGCATGTCTCATTATATTTGTCTTATCGTGTTATTTTAGTGAGTAGAATGAGTAAATTAGGGCCAAATCATTTTTCAATATTATAGGCTATTAAAAAACCAAGAAACCCATTCTCTCCCAAGTCCTAGCTCATGAATCATATCGCAGCAGCACGCAAAATGACTCTCTTCTCGTTCTGTTCCGGCTATAGTTTAGGCTTGTGCTAAATAGCAGGCTAACTAAACTAAATGGATATTTATACATCATCTTTTTTAATAAACCCACAACTAAAATAAACTAAAGGAGAGGGGGTTTTAACTCTGACGCTTCAGAGGCACAACTCGGAAAAGAGGCGGCTTCCTCTGCATTAGGTAAGTTAGGCCTCAGATGTTTTTTTGACTCTTTGTATAGCAGTCATTCATTATGAATCTACTAAATGTAGAAGATATGATACATATAACTGTATGAAATGTACAGTATGTGTTATATATATATCCACCATAGACTTTTAGAGGGACTCCCCAAAGTCTCCCCAAAAATGAGAAATGGCCAAATTGTCCCTCAATATTTTACATTCTTGATGCTGCTTTTCTGCACTTCATCACGTGCAGCTCTGTTTGTTATTTGGATGACATAAAGTTTTAAAAGTTTTTAGGTTGTTCTGTCTTAACAGTCTAACAGCGCTCGTCAATGTCAAAATGAGTGAGGTGTCCAATCAAATCAAAGAAGGCGGGCCTTTTGCGTTTTTGACATATCAGATATCAGTAAGAGTGAACGTGTGCATATTTAATAATATTTTGTGTGCATAAATAATATTTATAAAACAAAATATTATTTGCCAATAAATTGATTAGGCCTACTACAACTGCAGTAGAACTTATTTTACAATTTTTAATTTATTTCATTCCCTCAATCCTATTAATACTTAATTATTTAATTCCTTTAACCCTTTATTATGAATTTGTTTACAAGAATGAAGAGAAGACCAGTTCCAGGGTTTTTGCAGGTTTCATCAAATCTAATTTAATGCCTTTTTAATGCAATTTTCAAGTTTTTAAATCCATATATATATATATATATATATATATATATATATACATATTGCTAAATGTCGACAGATGACGTCATGTGGCAATTTGTTTGCTTCTCTGCTGCTACCCTTTTTGCTCACATAATATATAATACAGCCAAATTCCCAATAAAATTGTTTCATCTATATATTTTTCTGTTTTTGTTGTCAGACAATAATGGTGACTGAAACACGGCCCATTAAGACTTCATACAGGGCTCGACATTAAGCCTTGTCATTCACTTGTATGAGTAAAACAGTTGCTTGTCTGGAAAAAAAATAGGATTTTTTTTGTGGTGTAAATATAAATTTAAAATTTCGTAAGCAATATCCTTTCAAAATATTGCAGCTTTTACATATTTAAATCTGCATATTTGTGATAGATTTGATTCATCTTTCATTTTAAATTCTTAAATTCGATCAATAAATTTAATTGGAATAACACTAAGGGCTGTTACCAATCAAATTAAATCATTTACAAATGTACAATAAAAAAAAAAATACAGCTGTATTAAATCATGTTATGGGATTGTAAGAAATGTTGGGGGGAAATGATACTTAAAATTTAAACTAAACCACCAGTAGGTGGCGTCAAGTAACCATCTTAATAAGTGAGTCATTCATTCAAATGATTCATTCCAATGGCTGATTCATTCAGTAACGAAAACAAGGCTGAGCCTGCATCTCAATGAACATTCTATCCATCCTAAATAGTATGTGACATTAGTAAAATTCAATACTATTTAGGGCAGATAGGGTGGATAGTATGCACTTTGGTATGCAGAGTGAGTGTTGTTTTTTTTTGCTGCTAAAATAGAACAAAAACAGTCACTGTTCCTTCTAAAATGTAAGTGACTTAATATTAACTACTTGTTAACTGAACTGTTGTATGAAATCAGTATCACGTTTTTAATCGTGATGGTAGCCTGTATAGGAAAACAGCATTCTTGGTCATGCGATTTTGCTTAACTGTATCAAGTTATAAAAACTCCACATTTTGAATTTTTACCACAGTATGTTTAACTGAGTTTCTTTTTGTGTGTGCTTCACTCATGTTTCCATTTCTCCTCGAAATGGTGCGCGAGCCTCAACAGCGCAACCTTGTTATCGTCACTACATTATACAGCCTATTATTATCCTCTATCAATCCCCACTTACACTAAATGTAATAAAATCAGTTAGTCTTTCTCGTGTTTTTTTTTTTTTTTTTTTTTTTTTTAATTGACGTTAATCAGGTCCTTGTCCGGCCGGGCAAGTAAAATTCTCTTTCACTTGCCCCTTCAAAAAATACACTTATCCCGGACTAATGGACAAGCGTTAATGTCGAGCCCTGACATGTTACACCAGCACTAAAATCCTGATTTATAATCGAGACGTTGTCTGACAAAAATCACAATACACACAAGATAAAGACATTTGCTGTGATTTTGGCTATATGTACTCGTAAAATGATCACTCAGGTTAGAAGCAATAGTATCTATTTTATTTGTTCTCTGACAGAGCGCACATGCGCTGCTCCTCTCAGCCACTCACTGAAGAGCAGACGCAGAGAGAGCCTGCGACAGCGGCAGGAGAGATCTCGCGCTCGTGCGTCAGTACCGGGGGTCTCGGAAGCTAGATCAGGGTAACAAGTATACTTGTGCACTTTCTTGGAAAAAAGTTGCAAAAGGGGTCTGAAAAGTCGCTAAGTTGGCAACACCGATGCAGCCTTCCGCAGGTCCCAGCCCGCTGCTGTCCAAAACAGTGTTACGACAATTTTGCACTGGCCGGAGGCAATTACCGAACTTGTTCTGTGTGTGTATCACACCAATGTACATATTTTATGACAGCAAATCAAAGTTATTAATTATGAAGGCTATATTTAATATACATACTATTTTTCTTCATAACTATCTAAAAAATTTTTATGCCTGTAGGAAAAATTTTTTATGCTTTTTAATGCCATTTAAGGCCTTAATTTTCGCAAAATCCATTCAATGACTTTTAATGCTTTTTAATGCCCCGCGGATAAAAGGTTGATGAAGACTGTTTAGGCCTACTTTATATCTTCAAGACATGTAAAACCTGTATTGTGTGCTTTTGCAAAACGTAAATGTAAGAAACTTATCCAAGATGATAACATGATGTTTATTATTATTATTTAACTGAAGTTATTATTACAGATTACTTTATTTGAATGTGTTTGAATGTATTTCATCCGCCTGGAAGACAGAAATTATGTCATTACGTAAGGATGTAAAAGAACCAATGATCCAGTTTTTTGAACCGGTTCATTGAAACGAACTGTCCGAAAGAACCAGTTCCTGAACAAGAACTGGACTTTCCATCACTAACAGCTTTACACCGAGTTGTAAAAACAACAACCAACAAAAAAGGGACTGAAACACAGGGGTATAAATACACTGGGTAACAAGAGGCGACTAGGAACAGGTCAATGTGATTAGTCATCATGGTATCTAACAAGGGAAACTATGGAGACAAAGGGGTTTAACACAGAACAAACCACATGAAGAGAACACATGCACAGCAAGACAAAAGAATACAATCATACAAAGAGGAATGTAGATGATCAGTACTGTACCCAGATTGCTGCCCAACTCCATGTGAAATGCAATTATCCACAGTGTTTGTAGAAATAAAGCTGTACAGGTCCATCCTGCACTATCTGTACAAGGAATTATCATTTAAATATATTAAATGAAGTACAGGTTCTTTATATTCAGACAATGCAAAAGTAAAACAAGAATTTTGAACAAAGAGTATAGCGCAGAGTATATGAACTTTTATATGAACAGAACAGAAACTCTTAACAAAATATAGAAACACAGTCATACCTATTTCATTTTTCAGTGATACGACGTAGAAAGGGACCAATGCTGCGTTCATTATAAACATAAGGATTATCCATACCATTTTATCAAGGAAATGTAAACCTGAAAAAGTGTTGGTTAAATAAACCATCAGTTAACAGAACTGCTCTGATTTAGGCAGAAACACTGGGTCTCATTCACTAAGCATGCCTATGTGAATTTTTTGCATGAAATCTGCATACAAATGTTTTGTGAACAAATGATTAATCAGTAACTTTCATTCTAAAATGTATTGTAAATTTATAAAAAATATAGGAACAACTGAAACCACTTGTATGTAAAAATTAAATATTCTTAAATATATATATATATATATATGAAATGCTTGTTCAATAGGATTTAGACCCAAAATGTCTTTACCTTGATAATCTTGATTGAGTTGGCAGTACTAGTGTTTTGAGTCATTGTCCTGTTGCCATATGAAGCACTTCCCAGTGAGTCTGGTGGCATTTTCTTGAACACTGGTAGGCAAAATTCTTTTGTACACTTTGTCTCATCTGTCCATAAAACTCTGTTCTAAAACTCTATTTTAACTCATCTCTGTGTGTTTTTGCAAATTCAAATTAGCTTTCCTATTTTTGGAACTGATCAGTTTGATCTTGCTGTGTATCCTCTGTAATTCTGTTGGTGAAGTCTCCTGAGAACAGCATATTGTGAGACCATCACCCAGCTTTTACTGACAGTTATTTTAGAGTCTTTTTTCACAGTCCTTGTCATTTGTCTATCATCAACTGCTGTTGATTTTCTCAGCTGACCTGGTCATTGTCGGTTGCTGAAGCTTGCCAGTGGTATCTATCTTTTTCAGGACATTCCAAGTCAGTCTCAAGATTTAAATCCTATTGAACAAGCATTTCACCAGCTGAAGAAGAGACTAAAGGCAGAAACTCCCCAAAACAAGCAACCGTTGAAAATGGCTGTATTAAAGGCCTGGAAAAGCATTTTAAAGTGTGGAAACCAAGAGTCTGGTTGCAAGGTATTTACAATTAAATATTAGATTTTACTTTAAGTTAAACTGTCCCAAGGCTTATTTTCACATTAGGCAGAGGGATGAAGTGCTGTTCTTCTTAGTTGGTAAAACATTTTTTTGAAACAGCCAATAATAAAATGTGACATTCTGCTACATATTAATCTTTTAATCATATTTATAGATGTCTTGACACCACAGCTAGCAGATCAATTTTGTCTTTACTGTTCCAATACTTATGGAGGGCACTGTATTTATAATTTTTGTGCATTTTTATTAGATAGGACAGTTTAGATATGACAGGAAAGCATGGAGCAGAGGGAAGAGGACAGGATGATAATCAGATACTCTTGATATCCTTATAGACATATTAAGATGATTTTTTGAATGTAGACATAGATCTTAAGAGTAAGAAAAATTTGCGGGGTTGCTCTGCACAAAGACGCAGACATGTGTATATACAGCTGGCTAATCAGAGGTCTGTAATGTCTGTATTGAGTCTGAACTTGTTTTAAGGATGACCCTCTTGGCTTTGCTCGAGGATCTCACTGCGCTGCTCTCAGGTTCAGCAGAGATCGAGTCGACTAGATCATCCATTGTGAAGGCCTCATCGACACGACAGCCAGTAGCACAGTTCCTCAACAAACCGTCCATACCGGCGTGATGAATACGATCCTCAACTGGATTGAACTGGAATAAATACTTTGAATGTTGCGATCGCATCGGACTTATGATAGCTGCCTGAATCGTAATAAAGCAGTGTTCGCCAGAGGAGAACTGGCCCCCCGACTAAGCCTGGTTTCTCCCAAGGTTTTTTCCTCGATTTTAACACTTGTTTGCCACCTGATGTCACCTGTTGGAGTTTGGGTTCCTTGCCGCTGTCGCCTTTGGCTTGCTTAGTTGGGGACACTTGACATTTGATATTCAACAGTGTTTTGATCTGCATTGACACTATTGTATGCAAACTGAACTGAGCTGGATGATGACATCACTGTTTACTCCAGTGCTGATATATAGATAAATTAACTAAATTAATAACTATTGATTCTTACATCAGAATGAATCAATACTGAATTTACTCAAGATGGATACTGACACCATTTTCTTTAAGAGCTGCTGTGCAGACAAAATTATATACCAGTAATCACTGTAAAGCTGCTTTGACACAATCTGCATTGTAAAAAGCGCTATATAAATAAAGGTGACTTGACTTCACTTCAGGTGAGTGTCTTCAGTGAGGGTCATGTTTCATGAGAGTAACGAAAGAATGGGTGTGTGGAAGCCCTTCTATGCACATGGTTTGGGTGTCACAGTTGCTCATTTAGAATACTCCAAATTCATCAACATTAGAATGAGGTTAAGAACAAACTCATGTGTGCATGTGTTGTGAATTAGGCAGAAAGTTTTTGTGAGAAGTTCAAATGTGAATATAAATAAGAATACTGTACACAAATATAAGTAAATGAGACCCACTGATTTTACCTTTGAAGTATTAAATGATTTACAAGTTCTAAAACTGAAACTGGACTTAATTTTTTACCAACAACTATATACTGATTTACTCATGCAGATATAATGACAAGCAGAATAATATTATTTACATACTTACAGTTTTTTTCTCTCCTCCTAATTCCATTCACACAAGAAAATGACCAAAGAAACAACACCTGAAAAATTCCAGCAGCAGAATATTCTAAAATCAAGAAAAACAATTAAGTAGAATTTGGGCTTTACTGACCGGCATATCAAAAAAGTCAAATCAGACTAATTAGAAGTTAGTAAATCATAAACATTATTATTTTCAATGCTCAGTAAGTGTAGAGATGCTTTTAGAATGAAATTTAAACTTCAGAAAGCAACCACCACATTAATTTTAAATATTACTGACAATCATGTGTTGATTGAATGAAAAGGAAAAATAGGTTGCAGTTTAAATATTAATATTAGCCCTTTTACTCTACCAAATCACAGATATCACATTAATAAAGAGTTACTTACCTATTATGGTACGTCCAAATGCAATGAACAGGAGGATAAATTGAAATGAAGTAATACAAAAAAAGAACATTATAGCAGTATGTTCTAATTTAGCACATATCCATTTGAATATCTTTCCATGCCATGGCATCTTCTGCTCTCTGAGTTTAGTCATATCTATAATAATAAAAATAATATTATATTATTATATTTTAGTTATTATAACTAAAAAACATGTTTAGAAATGTAACATTATACGCATATAAAGTAATTAAAAGTAATAAAAAAATACACTTCCCCAATAATCGAAATGTGTCTCAAATCCACCTATACGTTATATTTTGGTTCAGAGATGGACTTGATTGATAGTAATTGTATTTACTGAACTACTGCAACATTAGATTAAAGGGATAGTTCACTCAAAAATGAAAATTATCCCATGATTTACTCACCATCAAGCCATACTAGGTGTATCTTCTTTCAGACACACAATCAGAGATCAATTTAAAAAATCCTGGCTCTTCCAAGCTTTTTAATGGTTGTGAATGGGGATTTTGAAGCCCCCAAAATGAATCCATCCATCATAAAAAAAAAAAAATCAATACAGCTCCAAGGGGGTTAATAAAGGCCTTCTGAAGTGATGTGAAGTGAAGTGAAGTGATTTTTTTGGCCAAAAATGATCCAAAATCAATTTTTGAGCATGTACATAATGAGTCAGTGTTCAAAACTATCTCCTTACCTTAGCCCGATTCACAACAGTGAGCTTATAATAATGTGTTATAATAAAACCGGTACTGGTGGATTTCCTTGGGAAATTCGAGTATGCAGCGGTTCGTCCTGGCGTCATTGCATCACTTCTGTAAACAGAAAGGAAGGAGTCCCAGCTAGTAGACTATGCATATAGGATGCTGCTGGTAGCGGATCAGTTATTGTCTTTTCTCACAGCAGCTGAAATAATTACACTTTCCTTTTGGATGGCGGACTGTAATCCAGAAACGTCCAAATAACAATCATCACTAACCTGTAGTCAAAAGCAAAAGACTTTGGACTGCGGAGTGGCTACAGAAATTGAAATCTACACTGAATACACATAGTCACACAATGCTGATGTTGTTAACATGAACAATTTGAGAACAGTATAACAGTAATAATAATTTGCATGGTTTGGCATGATCCGAGCTAAGCGATTGTTAGATTTAATCATCATTTGCAGCGCGATTTATTGTAATGTGTTTTTCCTTGGTCAGAACAAAAGTGGCAGACATGTTACTTACTTGTTCAGATGACATTTTCCAGTGAAATTTCTTACTTTGGTCATACTTAAAGACTACAATCTGTGATTCCGAAGTAAAGTGGTACAGTATCCACACCGATGTGGTGATTGACACAAAACATTAGATTCATCCGTGCTGAGGAGCCATGCTTATGCACAACACATGTAAAGATGATAATTCCACATATAACTGCAATTGCAGGTTTCAAACAGAGATGACGATAAAGAGGCAAAACTTCCGGACTGCTAGGCTCCTCAGCGCAGATGAATCTAATGTTTTGAGGAGAGTGTGTTTGCTGTCAGTCACCGCACAGGTGGATACTGTATTTCGTAATCACAGATTATAGTCTTGGAAGTATGACTAAAATAAGAATTTTCACTGGAAAATGTCATCTGAACAAGTAATTAACAAACTTTTGTTCTTAACCAACTGAGAAAAAAAAAGCATTACAATAAATTGTGCTACCAATGATGATTAAATCTAACAATCGCTTAGCTCATATCACATCAAACTGTGCAAATTATTACTATTATACTTTGTTTTCAAATTGTTCATGTTAACATCAGCATGGCGTGACTGTGTGTATTTAGTGTGTATTAGTGTTACCTGTAGATTTCAATATCTGTACAGTCTAATCTCTAACGTTAATTTGTCATACCATACAATCCGCCATCAAAATGATACATTTAATTATTCCAGCTGCTCTGAGAAAAGGCTATAAATGATCCGACACCTGCAGCATCTGTGCATGCGATATAGCCTACTAGCTGGGACTCCTTCTTTATGTAAACAGATGTGACGTAATGACACAAAGACGAACGGCGATATGCTCGAATTTCCTGTGGAAACCTACCAGTACCACCCAAATTAGAACAAATTATTACAAGCTTATCGTAGTGAATCAGGCTAAGAAAAGTGAGAAAGAGATAGTTTTGCACGCTGGCTGGTTATGTACTTGTTCAAAAATTGATTTTGGATCATTTCAGAGTATTGTAAGGTTAGACGCCTCTTGTGGTTCAAACAAATAGGGCTGTGCAAACTCATCAAGGTCCTCTTCTCTTATATCAAAATCCTCTGATATTTCTCTTTAAAAATTCTCATTTTAGACTTCTAATTCATGACCTGTGTTTTGTATTGCTCTATTCTCTGCACTTCCATGTTCATCATTGACTCGTGCGTTGGGGCAGAGGTTACTGTTCCTCCACAAATCGATGGGTACGGTCATCGGCCGGAAGCTACTTATTATAGTTAATATAGTTTTAAATATGGTTACTGTTCTTACAAAAACTAATTTCTTCGCTTCAGAAGGCCTTTATTAACCCCCTTGAGCTGTATAGATTATTTTTATGATGGATGGATGCATTTTTTGGGGCTTCAAAATCTCACCCCCATTCACTTCCATTATAAAGCTTGGAAGAGCCAGGATATTTTTAAATACATCTCCGATTGGGTTTGTCTGAAAGAATAAGCCATAGTATGGCTTGAGGGTGAGTAAATGTATTAATTTTCATAATTTTCGAACTATCCCTTTAATGCATGTGTTCATTTATAAAATGAAAAAAAAAAAAGGCCAAATGTAGGGTGGCCGAGAGAGCTGAATGTGCTGCAACTGAAGAAAACACATTCAAATATAGAAAACACCAGCAAAAAAAAAAAAAAAAAAAAAGCACTTTGACAACATGTGCTGCAAATACTTACAACGCAACAAAATACAGAAATGCGGCACAATTACTCACAATGCAAACAGATATATAAACACGGCGCAAATACTCAAAATTCAACCAAATACAGAAGCATGCAGCAAATACCCAACATAACCAAATACAGAAATGTGTTGCGAATTTTGCTGCAAGTTTTTTGTTTATATGCATTATGAGTATTTGCAGTGTGTATTTGGCTGCATTGTGAGTATTTGTAGCACATCTCTGTATTTCAGACTTCCATCGCCATACACCAGAGGAAGTGTTACCAAAAAATATGTTAATATGTTAAGTTATTAACAATAAATAAATAAATAAATAACAAAATACCTAAATGCAAACAAGTCATTTGACAACATTATTTAGACTATGAAGAAAAAAAATGCATGTGCCATGGATAAATAAAATGAAATAGCCACCGAACAGACAATAAGGAAATGTGTTGATGAAAATAATACGAGAACAATATAAGTGCTAGTCATTAAAAATAATGCATTAATGTTTTTGAAAAAAAAAAGAAAGAAACATTTTTAATATTACAGTTGTAGTAAACAGCTCTTGTGTTTCATTTGGGAAACACTGCCATTCAAATACCACACTAATTTCCTGATCACCTACACCCAATGATCATGTGTGAAAACTCTTACACCGTGTCTACACCGGACGTGAGCGACCTGACGTGACACAACACGTCAAAAGACAATAGATCCCATTATAATCAGTAGGGATGGACCGATACCATTTTAAAGGACCGAGTACGAGTACCGATACTTTTTTTCTCGTACTTGCCGATACGATGCCTATACATTTATTAATTTCTCTCTCTCTTTTTTTTTTTTTTTTGGTGGTCCAAGCACAACACAATGAGACTAATGAATGTAGGACAGCTTCTTTATTATAACTCTAATGAAAACAGTAATCATTTTTATGTGCTTGTCACAAACCTAAAGAACAAAAATTTCACAGCGTCCAATAACCTGGGCATCCAGGGCATAATTGCCAATATAATTGTTGTTATATAAAAAGAAATTTACAAGCAAATTACAAACAATACAACAAATACTGTAGAGATACAAATTAAATAAACCTACTGTATCTGAAAAACAAGTTTATTTACCATGTATACATTTATTTAAAATATTTTGTTGTTTTATTAACATTAATGACAAATATAGGCTACGGTCCCTTTAAGACCGAATCCATGGATACTGACACATATCCTGTTTTCACCCAAATGTTTACGTCCACTTAAGCCATAACCCACTGTATTTACATGAGATAACTCCACACCTATGGACCATTTTGACAACTATGTGTGTATTTGACCATTCAGGCACGAGGTGAACCAATCACGCGCTGTCTGAGAGAACTGGGATCGCGCGCAAGTAAGCACAAGAGAGAGAGCGCGTGAGAGAGAGTGCTTCTGGTCTGTGTCATTCAGCGCGATTCCGCCTATCCCTGCCTTCACTAATCGATAACGAATTGTAATTGAAAGCATGCAGTTCTCAAATGTGTGGTGTTGTCTATCATTAATTTGTGAAGTATTTCCACACCTGTGAGGCTGACATTGTTTCTGTTGCTGCCTGCCGGTGTCTCTGTGCACGGAAAAGTTCTGTCAAGTTTACGTCACATGAGGTATCGGTCTTTGGTATTGGGGGTATTTTTACGAGTATGAGTACAAGTACAAGTACATGAGTATGGTATCGGTATCGGTGCATCCCTAGGAAAAACTGTTTTAGAATTTGCATTAACCTGTATGGACTGTGTTATGATTATTGTCAAGTCTTGTTTCATCGACACCACCACAGAGCTCAGCCAGTCGTCCAGCCCCGTCGCTGCTGGATGTTTACGGCCCTGCGCCAGCTTCAGAGAGTCTTTGCTATGATGTCAAGCCGCAGGTCATGCAACCTCCAGCGGCGCCCATGCGAAAGGACCCAACGGCTCCACCTCCGGTCTCTAATGACTTCGCTCCATCTTGGCCCATCAAACTGGCTCTGCCTTGGCTCCTTCCACCACCGGCTCCACCCGAGACCCTTGCCTAGTGGCTCCACAGGGTTCCCTCGTCCTACCGGCTCCCCCTTAGATCAGTTGTCACACCTGCTTCTGCCACAGACCTAAGGGTCATCCGCTGTGCTCCAACCCTTCACCCCTTCAGCTGCAGTGGGTTTCCTCCGTCCCTTCAGTGTCACCGCCATCCTTGATCACACCGGCATTGTCCCAGTCCTTGGATGCTCTGGCTCCACTTCGCCATCGCTGCACCAAGGTTCACCAGGACCTGCGACGACATTCAGCTCCATTCGGCCCTCCATGTGCTCCTGTTGATCCATCAGTTTTGTCTCCATGTTTTGGTTTTCATGGACTTTCCGTTTTCCGTTCATTAGTCAAATATGTTGTCATTAGTCACACTAGTTTCCCAGCTACCATTCAAATGGGGTAAAGTTTAGTTACAAGGGCTTACGATTTAACACATTAATTTGACTAATTAGTTATGGAAGCAAAAAAAAAAAAAAACTTTAAAATTTAAACGCATTTAACACACTGAGCCTGCCCCAGACCTGCGTCATCTTACATATCATACAGTTGACTGATGACAAACATAATGCAGGGCAACAACTTGCTGCGTGACGGAGTCTCAAGAATGCAGTTAGAATGTCCCTAAAATTCAAGATATGGGGCCAAAAATGCCCCTGTTTCAGTTTTGCTCTCATATTTACATCATATGATATAGTTAAGCTGTGTCACACAAGCAATGAGCGCAAAATCACACGAGTGCTGTTTTTGTCCCAAATAACATGAGTGCAAATGGGACAGTCTAGGCCACAATCTGTGTACACATGAAACCACTGAAACTGACGATGTCAGTATACGATGCCAGATCAGTATGTGGTGCTGTAATTCTGACTTGGAGCATGTGCATAAACCTTGCGCACTGCATACAAAGCTTTAGTAAAGCTTACAGTAGAAATAAAGCTTTAACTTTAGTAAAGCAAATAGGCTAAATAGCTTCTGCAGCACGAGCACAAGCATGTAGACTGCTATCGTTGTTGCGGTTGCGTGACATAGCGTGAGTAGGGTCGAACCGTGGGGTGATGACATCATTGATTCACAAAATATACGGATTGGCTGCACACACGAAAATGCAAGGGTGTCGTTTTCAGATTTATCCACTCTGGGACCCGGTTTAGTTTTTTCAAGCTCCCAAAACGCTGGATCCGTCTAGACGAAATGCTGATACAATACAAAACTTCTTAATTTTTTTTCATTTGTATCATTAGATCAGTTAATTGCCACATGTAAAATTTGAATCACTTGACAGCTCTAAAGTTAAGCATTTAAAAAATTCTATTTCATCACAAATTGTACATTGCTATATTAGGTAAACAAATATTAAAATAAATAAGCAGAAATACTCACGTCTGATAATGTAGACAAAACAGAAAAGAACTAGTATCCCAAAAAAGGCTGTTATGTTAGATTTGTCAAGTAAAATGCTTTCCCAGATGCGTCTAAGTAAAACTGGTTCACAAGAACATAAAAAAAATACCAATTACCACATGTGAATGAGGCAAAATTTGTAAAAGACAGAGGTTCAGTTTTGAATATGTAACCATGCAAATATAATTATAATGTAGCAATATAATAGCCATGCTTATAAAATGTTATTCTTGATTTAAAAAAAAAAAAAAAAAATACAAAATCACTACAGTTCTGGTCCAAGAATTATTCTGCATTAATGACCCCATGATCAAATAAATATTCCCATAAACATAATCAAAGTGGTTGTTTCGATCAAAAAGACATGTGATACCAACCTGAATAATAAACAATTCCAAAAACACTTAATTCTAATCGTAGAATTGAGGCTTTAATCCATTTTCTAATAATATCTGTAAACAGAATTATTTAAATATTTTAAAATGCCATTTTAGCACAGCAGCACTGAAAAGCATTAAAATTTCACATTTATGTAAAGGAAATATACACAAATCTCAAAACATGTCATTGATGCAGAGATTATATAAAATCCAGAAATTGTGAAAATACCTGTTTAAACAAACAAAACAAACTCTACCTGGGAAGTCCTCTAAATATGGTGTAGTCCAAATCAACATCAGAGGCCTCAGAATCTGCAGAGTACAGCAAAGGATGGTCTCGTACAGAGATCCTAAAATTAAACCAGATTGTTTTTACGAATTAGCTGATACATTTTCAAACATCCAGAGAGAAGTAACAAAAATCTGAAATAAATCATTAGAAGATACACTGACTTACACTCAATAATTTGGTAACACTTCTACTACTAGTGTAGGCAACACAAACTATTAACTATAACTTTTCCCTCAATAATCTCCTAATGTAGTGTTTATTAATAGTTAGTAAGGTAGTTGTTAAGTTTAGGTATTGGGTAGGATTAAGAATGTAGAATAAGGTCATGCAGAATAAGGCATTAAAGGATTAGTTCACTTTCAAATTAAAATTTCCTGGCTCTCTAAATTTCTAGCTCTCTTCTTCTTCTTCTCTATTAGAATTCCGGCAGTGTAGACACTGCTAAGTGTATTACTGCCCTCCTCAGGTCAAAGTTTGAACTAAATTGTCATATACAATATGCTAGAACAAGTATATAACAATTAGTTATATACTAATTATATACAGAATTCAAATAGAGAAGAAGAAGAGAGCTAGTTCAAGATTAGCATTTATGGTTAAAACGTATATAATTTAAAAAAAAATAGAAAATGAGTGATGGTTTCTCTAGATAAGACCCTTATTTCTCATCTGGGATCGTGTAGAACGCTTTGAAGCTGCACTGAAACTATAATTTTGACCTTCAACCGTTTGGAGGCCATTGAAGTCCACTATAAGGAGAAAAATCCTGGAATGTTTTCATCAAAAACCTTTATTTCTTTTCGACTGAAGAGAGAAGGACATGAACATCTTGGATGACATGGAGGTGAGTAAATTATCAGGAAATTTTAATTTGAAAGTGAACTAAACCTTTTAATATTAGCTTAATAAGTACTAATAAATAGCAAATATTCTTGTATGATGCATGCTAATAAGCAACTAGTTAAAAGACCCTAAAATAAAGTGTTACCAATAATTTCACTGCTAAAATTCCTTACTGTTGAGAGCACAAATAAGGTGTCAGAATGACAAAGCCTTTCTAATTTTTGTGTCAATAGTTTGGTAATAGTATATCTGGGACCACAGAAACACTCACCTTCAATAACACCCCAGAGGCCAAAAGCAAAGAATAAAATGATATTTGGAAGAATCACATGAAAACACCCAAGAGTCCCAACATGTTTTCTTGCAGTGGTGTCTGAAATGGAAATACAGAGTATCAGTGAGGTATTTACATTTATCCATTTGGCAGACACTTTTATCCAAAGTGACTTACAAGTGAGGTATACATCAAGCTGTAGCGAATTAGCTCAAAAGGGAAATATGAATAATTAATCATAACTCATTATAATTAATTATAATATTCTAATCAGTTAATCAAATTAACTTTATGTAGCTGAATTAATATTACAATCAATTAATCTGTTCGAACACTCAGTATTGATCATCTATCAACTCTTCAGAAAGGATATTTTCCATGGCCACAGAAAAATAAATATAGGGGGGATTAAAGGAAGTGAAAACATGTTTTTTTTATGATGAGATTAAATGCTCAGGAAAGAGATGAGTTTTCAGTTGTCTTTTGAATATTGCCAGGGATTCTGCATTCCAGACGACAGTGAGGAGATCATTCCACCAGGAACAGTGAACAAACATGTTCTGGAGAGTGATTTTGTGCCTCTCTGTGATAAATAAATGAGCCTTCGCTCATTTAGCGATCGCAGGCTTCTGGTAGGGGTGTAGACTCGTAAGAGTGAGTGGAAGTAGGGGGGTGCTAAACCTGTGGTAAATCTGTAAGCAAGCGTAAATTACTTGAACTGTTTTACCCTGGTCGTTCACACCTCAAAGCTCAAAAAACTTTGTAAAAATGGGCGCGTAAAGCTCTGGAAAAGTGGGAGTGTAGAGGGGGGAAGAGGGGAGAGAACAACCAATGAAGCACAGACATAGAACACACTCATTATACAGAATAATGAATATTAATATATGAGCACAGAGAAAATGACAACAAACTCCCAAGAACAAGGGAGAAATGCGAAAGAATATTTAATAGCACTAATAACAGGCTACTTTGATTACGTTTACGAGCACTGCAGTCTCAAAATCAGTCTTTTGTCTATTAGAATAATCGTGTCGTCGTGTTCAGATAGGCTACACCACTGTATCAGTGTCCAGTTTGCACATATAATTCATTTGAAGAAGACTTGATGAAATATGTGTGCATAACTACACCGTGCTGGTTAATGTTTGGTGCAGGAGAATGTGTGAAATAAAAACTTTAAACACGGATACTTTATTCTGTATGAACTATGAGCCACGTGGCTAGTGTTGTTAAACTCATCGTGGAGCTCCGCGCTGAAACTGAATAGCACCTGTATAGCATAACAGTCGTATTTTTCATGTGTTCGTATTCAAACTCCAGTTCTGACCGCATCGAGAGCAAAATACAAACAACACACGTGCTGTCCTGAGGGAAACAGCCTACGGCTTGCGTGTTTGAACACAGCTAGAGCAGGCAGAGGAGAATGAGCCGCACTTTTGTGACATTTGAATTCTCCGCTGTAATGCGATCTCACGCGAACATATTTTCCATTTGTGCTGGTAGATTACAGCAAAACAATCCACATGCACACAAACCTCTGCTCTGGTCGCGTCACAGGAAAACACATTGTGTTGTAGCACTGAGGAAACGAACACCAACGATATGTCTCTGAATGACAAGAGACCGAGGCGAGAGAAGTGATACTTCCTCATGCATAATACTGCAATTATAATCTTATGCATACTACAGCGAGGCGATTAGATTAAATGAGCTTTATGTCATGAATATATGTCGAGAATCGCTCGAAACGGTCTACGTCAGCATGTTCGATCATGCTCATACTTGGGCCGAAAGTACACGATTACGTCAGATTTTGTGACGTTGCTCCGACTCAGCTTTTCAAACCGGAAGACAGAAATCGCTCTGAAAAATGCAAAAATAACTATTTTTCACTTATGAATAACATTAATGAGTACCTTTAGTGTTTTCAATGATGTGCAGCCTATACATATCTGTTTACATCTCAAAAAAAGTGTTTTGGGGTTTCATGACCCTTTAATGTGAGCAGCAAGTGGTAGCCAGTGCAGAGAGATGAAGAGAGGCGTGATGTGGGCTCTTTTGGGCTCGTTGAAGACGAGACGTGATGCATCGTTCTGAATAATTTGTAGAGGTTTGACAGCACATGGAAGTCTAGCCAGAAGAGCATTGCAGTAATCAAGCCTAGTGTCAAGAGAAATGGAGTGTTCTCTTCCAAACAATTTGATAAAGATTTTAAAAGATATAATAAAAAGCAGAAAATTGCTAAACTTGAAGAATCTCTGGGGTCTATGAAGTTTTCATAAATGAGACAAAAACACATGCTGTGAGCTTCAGTGAAATGTATACCACATCCTGTAAAAATGAGAAATGTTGCATTATGTGTGTAGGTGAGCATGGGTTCTGGGGAGAGAAATATTGTTGTGTGTAACTGATAAGAATGAAGACAGTTAGGAAATAAATGTCTAGCAAGTAGAAATCTGATAAAAATGTATAATAAGGAAATGTGTGTATTGCTTAAGCCATTGCTTCGAATACAAATGCATAGACGCAAGTAAAAAAAAAAGGTGATAGACAAGTAACCTAGCAATTGATGCAAGTGGAAACCACATGTGCATAAATGAAGAGATAAAGTGCGTCAAAAGAGAATACAAATATTGGGGCCTTTTTAGCTCTCTGAAGAGAATAGAAGTAGTAGTTGTAGTAGGAGTAATAGAATAGTTGTGTAGTTTTGCTGAAGAAAGAAAGAGCATACAAGCAAGCAGCAAGTGGAAGTCAACGCCAGACCACAACCCTCAGAAGATCAAAGAAGACACCTGATTTTCTTAGAGAAGAACATATACTGAATAGAGAAGAGAGTAAGCTTTAAAATGTAATTATTTATCTGGCCCATGGAACTTCCAGCTTAGCTGGCATAAAGTGGTGTATTTAGCTTTTGCCTTTGCAAGAAATAATAAAATGAGAATGGGGACTGCCCTCAAACTCTGATAGTATTGTCTCAGTCTGTTTATTGTTGTAGAGTGAGAATCCATTTGGGGTATCAGAAGATGACTGTCTGAAAAAGATAGATTTTTATAAAGATATCCCGACGGACTTTACAAAGTCAGTCAAGGTTGCCAACCAGTCGCAACAGAGTGGGCCGTGGGAGTGCATTAGCAGGCATAGCTGTCCTCTGAGGGCGAAGAGCCAGCTGTGGTGCACTGAACGGAAGGCTAACCCACCCCACCCAGGTAGGTTTGGTTGATATCTGAACCGTAGGCCTAGGAGGTACGGTAGTGATCAGAAGTAGACCCTGAGATAATATAATCTAAGAAGAAAATATTATACGCCTACCTGACTCCTCCTTAATCTATAAAGGTAAACCTTTTACAGGAGTTGAGTAATATGAATAGAGGAAGTGGCTCGTGACCAAGAAAGTGTTACGTGGTTGCGGCAGAAACCACCCAGGGGGTGACGCGGCACACTAGAAATGACCAGGGCCTGGACAAGAAGTTGTGTTGCATGTTCTGTTAGAAAAGGCTTGATTTTCCTGATGTTGTGTAGTGCAAATCTGCATGACTGAGCTTTCTTTGCAATGTGGTCTTTGAAGGTCAGTTGGTCATCAAAGATTACTCCAAGATTTCTGGCCAACCTTGATGGGGTAATTGAGGATGTACTAAATCATGATTTAGAGTTGGATTGGCAGGGAAGACGAGAAGCTCAGTCTTAGCCAGGTTGAGCTGTAGATGATGTTCTTTCATCCATGCTGAGATGTCCGCCAGACAGCTTGAGATTCGTGCAGCTGATGAAAGGTAGAGCTGCATATCATCAGCATAGCAATGAAATGAGAAACCATGTGCCTGTATGATGGGACCCAGCGATGTAGTGTATATGGAGAAGAGGAGGGGTCCAAGAACTGAACCCTGAGGAACCCCTGTGATTAGTTGATGAGTTTTGGATACCTCCCCTCTCCAGGCAAGCCTGAAAGACCTTCCTGTGAGATAGGATTCAAACCACAGAAGTGGAGTATCTGTGATGCCCAGTGATGAAAGGGTGGACAGAAGGATCTGATGATTCACTGTCTCAAAGGCAGCAGATAGATCAAGCAGAATGAGAACTGATGATTTGGAATCAGCCTTCACAATCCACAGGGCTTTAGTCACTGACAGTAATTCAGTCTCAGTTGAATGACCGCACTTGGTTGATGTTGATGTCTGGCTGGTTATTCTATGAGTGGAAAGATGATACCTGGTTGAAAACAAGCTGTTCAAGTGTTTTTGCTATGAACGGAAGAAGAGAGACAGGTCTGTAACTGTCTACAAGAGACGGGTTTAATGTGGGTTTTTAAAGCAGTGGGGTTACCCAAGCCTCTTGAAAGTGAAAAATGCCAATGTGGAGAGATGTATTGATAATGTGTGAGTGCTGGTAAAAGTAGGAGAGAGATGGCCTATAGAAGGAGGGAGGAGATGGGCTCTAGGGGGCAGGTGGTAGGACAACTAGAGAGGAGAAGTTTAGATACTTCTGCCTCGACGAGGGCAGAGAAGGAAGAGAGAAGATTTGTGGATGTGGTTTTTCTGAGTTCCTGTGTATGTGGAGCTAAGAACTGATCACTGATGGTAGATGTTTTGTCAGTAAAGAAATTAACAAAATCATCAGCAGTTAAAGAGGTGGTGGTGGAGGGTGGTGGAGGGGGATAGAGGAGCGAGTTGAATGTTTTTAAAAGTGTACGTGTGTTTGAAGCGCTGCTGATCTTGTTGTGGAAATATGAAGATTTAGCAGCATGAACATCATCAGAAAATGATGAGAGCAGAGATTGATACCCACCTAGGTCAGATGGGTCTTTAGATTTGTGCCATTTTCTCTCTGCAGCCCTGAGTTTTCTCCGGTGTTCACAAAGAACATCAGATAACCAGGTATAATATGTTTCCCTTAACTACCCTTATGAAAAATAAGTTTATTCAAGTGTGCTATTAGTATACTTCTTTTAAACCGAAAATAAGAAAATTCACTTTCAGTATACTTTTTATGCACTTCTCAGAAATATACTTAAAATGACATTTAAGTACTGTAGACTTTTACTGACAGAAGAAGTCTACAGAAGAAGTACATTTGGCCTATACTTGTACTCTGTCAATCAATGTTTTCACTGTTATATGGTATGGGGCACTATTACACATCTCTGAGAGAGTACAGAATCTCTGGATCAAAACACAGGTGAAGAAGCAGCAGTAACAAGACAGAAGCATTGCTTGCACACATAATCTAACATAATCATCAAACATTAAACAGCATATAAGTCAAAAATGTGTAAAGTTATGGAATGAAATGTCCACCCATTAAGAGTTTACGACTGTGAAGCTTTGGGGGTGTTGATGGTGTTGATACAAAAGAATGCATAAAGCTAGAACAAAATGTTTTTGTTGTTTAAAAGCAGAGTCTCTGTTCGTTCTATTATTCTATGTTCAGATATTCATTCAACAAAATATTTTGGGGGCCATGAATTTTATGTGAAAATTATAAAAATAACATTGCTGGTGCTGGTTGGCAATTTAAAAACAAAAACCCTGGCAGGGAAAGAGTTAAAGAACAGATAAAGGTGTACTAAATATGAATATAGTAGTATACTGACCCCCGGTTTCACAGACAAGGCTTAAGCTAGTCCTGGACTAAAATGCATGTTTGAGCTGTTTTAACTGAAAGAAACTTGACATATCTTAAAATATGTCAGTGCCATTGTTTTGTCTCAAGATGCACACTAGTAATGTTTTTTCCCCCTAGTGTACGTTTATAAAAGCTATTTAAGGCCCGGTTTCACAGACAGGACTTAGACTAAGCCAGGATTAGGCCTTAGTTCAATTAGGGTATTTAAGTAGCTTTTATAAATGTACCCTAGAAAAAAACATTACTGGTGTGCATCTTGAGACAAAACAATGGCTCTAACATATTTTAAGATATGTCAGTGCAAGTTCCTTTCGGTTAAAGCAGCTCAAACATGCATTTTAGTCTAGGACTAGCTTAAGCCTTGTCTGTGAAACCGGGGGTAAATGTTCTAATTGATCAAAGGCCTAATCCTGGCTTAGGCTAAACCCTGTCTGTGAAACTGGGTCTGAAAATATGATGTTAAATTCACTTAAAGTGCCCCTATTATGGCATTTGAAAGGTTCCTATTTTCGTTTTGGGAGTCCCCAACAACAGGTTTACAAGCATGCAAGGTCAAAAAACACTTTCAATGTCTTATAATATGCATTTATTTTTACCTTGTTTACTCTCAATGATTAATTTTTCCAAACCCCTCCTTTGCGTGACGCTAATCTGCTGTGATTGGTCAGATGACCCAGTCAGTTGTATACAGGAGTACAGTATACAGTGCTTGCATCACTTTCATTGTATTATAATAATGGTGCATCGCTCTGTTCTAAAAATAAAGACTCAGAGAGGAAATAAATTGTTTTGTTTTTATGTTAGCAAACCTAGCCCACAGCTCGGTGGTAACACCCAAACAGTCATGGTATATGCATTAGCCCAACGCAGAAACATATTGATAAAGCACTGCAGTTGTACAACGTATTGCTCTATTCTTTATCATAACTCCAAGTAATAACAATGACAATCATTTGACACATTTCTAGACAATTGTGAGCAAACACATATTGCTGTTAGCTGGTTAGCAAGAGACCTACAAAGCTGCGTGGATCGTATACAACACACACACCTAAATTAGTACTGTGCATGTTACAGAGAATGTGGTGACTCTGGCTCTGAGCGTGTATCAAACTGCCAAAGTCACGTGATTTCAGTAAACGAGGCTTCATTACGTCATCACTGTTTCGAAATGTTTCAAAACAGTTCGAAATTTCAATGGTTCACCGGTAGAGGGCGATGATAAAGTGAACCCATGCATCATGCAGATTCACTGAGAACTATTGAACAAGTGTCTATGGGCTTTACCCTATGGTTTTATAAATTTGTAGATGTTTTAATTAGATATTAGAATAATTAAAATGTATAATGGTAGTTATTAATCTCTTATTGGCCTGTTTAGCTTGAGCCATTGAACAGAGAAACAAGCCTTGAAAATTGATAAAAGAACACATATTATACAGACACTATATATTTAATCTTATTAGATGACCAGTTAATTGCATTTGATAGATTTTACTTTCAATATAACTTTTGCAATACATTTGTAAATGGTGTTTTTATGCATGTTTGGCCTGAGTTTTGTTGCATTTACACTGTTCTGAACACTAGGGGTCACCGTGGAGACAGGTGTCAGATTGTTTCGAAGCCTTGACACATTACGGCACATTTACTTCAACTGCTTCAGTGTTTCACGAAGCCTCGATCTGCCCATCACTACCCAAGGGGCAGTACATTTCATTACAAATCATATATAAAACTCCAAAAATGAATGAATGAATGAGGCATTTATATAGCGCTTTCCTATGTACTACTGTACACCCAAAGCGCTTTACAATCATATCAGGGGTCTCTCCTCATCCACCACCAGTGTGCAGCATCCACTTGGATGATGCGACGGCAGCCACAGTACAACGGCGCCAGTGCGCTCACCACACACCAGCTGAAGGTGGAGAGGAGAGGGAGTGAAAGAGCCAATTCAATGGATGGGGATTATTAGGAGGCCGTGATTGGTAAGGGCCTATGGAGGGAATTTGGCCAGGACACCGGGGTTACACCCCTACTCTTTACGAGAAGTACCATGGGATTTTTAATGACCACAGAGAGTCAGGACCTCGGTTTAACATCTCATCCGAAGGACGGTGCTTGTTACAGTACAGTGTCCCTGTCACTATACTGGGGCATTAGGACCCACACAGACCAAAGGGTGAGCACCCCCTGCTGGCCTCACTAACACCTCTTCCAGCAGCTACCTGGTTTTCCCAGGAGGTCTCCCATCCAGGTACTAATCAGGCTTAGCCCTACTTAGCTTCAGTGGGCAACCAGTCTTGGGCTACAGGGTGATATGGCTGCTAAGGCAAAAAATATACATACTAGCATAATTAAATCAAAAGACAATACAATGAAATCAAATAATATTGTGACGAGCAGGGCGGACGAGAGCCGTGAGGGAACGGCGCGAGGCCGGTGACGCGAGTGATAATGAGCATCACCTGCGAGGCACGCCGGCCTCTAGTCTCTCACGGAGGAGCTCCGGAGGCATAAAAGGAGGAGCGACGTCAGTGAAGGACGAGAGAGGACCAGGCCTGGACTTTATGTTATGTTTTATTATGTTTGTTTGGCCGGCAGACGTCCGCGAGGGTCTGCCGGCATTACTTTCGTTTTGTTCTTTGTTTATTTTATTAAAGTTTTGTTGAATGTTCGCCGGTTCCCGCCTCCTTCTTCCCATATTTACGAACTGTGTTACAAATATATTCAAAATAAGAGAGTCAGAGTTTTTAATAAGAAAGAAAAGATTTTGAGTGATAATAATAATGTTGATTTCACAATCGTTACACTGTCTTTAGTTCTATAATTGGGCGATGTACCTAAATTTGTTGGTTCTTGTTTTACAGATGATTTTTCGGCTTTATGTTTGGGTCCATGCATATTACATCCTTACAGGGAATGATTAAGACAAGTCTTGGAATAGTCTATGCTCATATTTCCTTGTATTTGGAGAGTGACTGCGGGTTTGGCCTAGTTTAAGTTGATTTCCCAGTTAAACATTTGATAGCAGAACATACTGTTGTGCGTTTAGATTTTAAGATGTCAACCTCTTCTAACATTGTCAAGAATGCAGTGTTTGCTCATTTACCCTGGCTTCCAGATAACAAATCTGTACTTATATGCTCATACTCAAGGGACTATCCCTACATAAAAAGCCTAAGCGTTTTCTTACTTATTTCACAAATTTAAGCAGAGTGATCGTTCATATGAAAATCAGAAATGAAGTGTCACAGATCCCTTGTTCTCCGGACTCCATTTCCCATGATCCTCTTGTCTCCTCACCTGCACTCACTTCCCTTGTCAGCTCCTCATCATCACTCATCATCTACACCTGGACTTAATCATCAGCACTCCCTATATATATGGACTCACTCCCTTCACTCCTTGTCTGTTCTTAAATGTTATTTGATGTGTTTTGGATGTTGTCTCTCTTCATTGTACTAATAAAACCCATGTCATTGTGGAAGTCCGTGAACGCCTCTTATCTACAACACCAGAACGTAACAGAAGAACAGACCAAAACCGACTGGACATCCACTAAGGAAATGGCAAACACCTCTCGCCAGGCAGAGAACCAGCTCTGCAGTCTGCGGCAGAACGGCAGGCTGTTGGAGAGGTATGTGGAGGAGTTTCTGGAGGTTTCTTATCTAGTGGGCTGACCTGATGCCTGCATCAATGCTGTTTTTCTGATGGGACTGGACAAGGACATTATTCGCTATAGCGAACCTGCCTGTAATTTCTCCCTAGTCAACTCTGTAAATCTAATTCTCCTTTTAAATGGTTCTAATTTTGAAGTTGATAAGTTGATAAGTTGATCTGCGCATTTCACCTCTTTAAGAGAGCGAATTTCTATTGAGAGCAAAACAGCAATTATAATTGCTATAGGACAGGATCCTAAAAACAGCAATTTTAATTGCTACTTCACTGTTTTGTTCTGGTGGCTGCTCGAGTCTCTCCAGCTGGTGGGAAAGGCACGCTCAGCGGTGGGTGTGACGGCGCGCTGCCCACAGGACGGTGCTACACTCATCCCTGGGTGCTTCGGCTGGTGAGGTATACTGAAAGAGCAAGCACGGGCGATCAGCGTCTTTTTCAAGATGTCTTTTCGTCCGTGTGTTTCTGGATGCGGTCGTTTCCTGACCTCCTCTGACGGCCACGACCACTGTCTCACGTGTCTGGGTAGACCGCACGCTGAGTCAGCGCTCGTGGATGGTACATGCCCTCACTGCGAGGGCATGTCCATGTTGGTGTTGAGATCGCGTCTCTCCTTTAACATGGAAGTGAGAGGCCCCTCTGTCACTACCCCAGCGCCGGCGGCTGTTGCGGCCGCCGGTCCGGTTAGTGCTCTGGGAGATCTGAGGATCACAGTGGGAGCCACTTCGTCGGGTCCGTCCCCACGAACCTCCCACTCCTCTACAACACCATGTGCCGTTGAGCTGCCGCCTGCTGTCGCGGGGCCCTCTTCGGGGGTGCCCCACGTCACTTTCGGCGCTCCGGAGGAGGATCCTGCATCGGGGAGTGGGCTGAACGGTTCAGAGAGCGACAATGACTCCGAGCTTCTGCCCTCTGGGATGGTTGCTCAGTCGGAGGCGGACTCTGAGCTAACAGCCATGCTTGCCCGGGCCGCCGCGGGCATCGGTCTCGAGTGGAACCCTCCACCGTGTCCCGAGCGCTCGCGGTTGGATGACTGGTTTCTGGGGTCGGGGCGCAGCTCCTAGCCGCGTCCCGCCCCAGTGCCGTTCTTCCCGGAGGTCCATGAGGAGCTCCAGAAGACCTGGTTGGCACCTCACACTGCCAGACTACGGTCCTCTGCCTCCTCCACTCTCACTACCCTCGATGGAGGAGCCGCCAAGGGGTACGTGGACATCCCGCAGGTGGAACGTGCGATTGCGGTGCACTTGTGCCCGCAGTCCGTGGCCACCTGGCGGAATCGTCCGCGTCTCCCGTCCAAAGCGGGTAAGACCATGGCCGCTCTCGCAGCCAAGGCTTACTCCGCTGCTGGACAGGCGGCTTCTGCCCTGCACGCCATGGTCATCTTGCAGGTCCATCAGGCGAAAGCTCTGAAGGAGCTGCACGAGGGTAGTACTGAACCAGGGTTGCTGCAAGAGCTACGCACGGCGACCGACCTCGCCCTCCGGGCGACGAAGGTCACGGCGCGCGCCCTGGGTCAAACGATGTCCACCCTGGTGGTCCAGGAACGGCATCTTTGGTTGGACCTGGCTGAGATGAGGGAGGTTGACAAAGCTCGCTTTCTTGACGCCCCCATCTCCCAGGCCGGCCTCTTCGGCGACACTGTCGAGGACTTCGCCCAGCAGTTCTCGGCAGTGCAAAAGCAGACGGAGCCCATCAAGCACATTCTACCCAGGCGTGATGATGCCACCAATCCGCCACGGGCCGTGCCTTCGTCTGCTCCTCGCCGAGGGCGTCCTCCTGCGGCTCCGGCTCCTGTGAGATCGGAGCCCTCCATCCTCCTCAAGCCACCCCCAGGAAGGCCACGCCCCCGCCCAGCCCGCCAAACCGCCTTCGAAAAAGAAGAAGAAGGCGAAGAAGCGGCCCTGAGACGGGAGACCCGGAGGTTTCGGAAGCTGCTGTTTGGGAGACGGTGACCGTACTGCTCCTTCCCCCGGGACAGGGCTCGGGGGAAAATCCTCTGGGTCATATAAGAAGGTCTGCGCTGGGGGTGAGCGAACCTTCGCTCCCTCTCTCTCAGCCACTCCTTCCTTCGCCACGGGCAGGGTCTTGGCGCCCCGGGAACGCACTGCCTTCCCACACTACCCTGCCCCGAAGGACGCAATAGAGCCTGTCCCTCAAGCCGAGATGGAGTCTGGGTTTTACAGCCCTTACTTCATAGTGCCCAAGAAAGGCGGGGGGTTACGACCAATCCTGGATCTGCGTGTCTTGAATCGGGCCCTTCACAAGCTCCCGTTCAAGATGCTCACGGTGAAACGCATTCTCACGTGCGTTCGCGCCCGGTTTGCAGCAATAGACCCTGAAGGACGCGTACTTTCATGTCTCGATCCTTCCTCGACACAGACCGTTCCTACGGTTTGCGTTCGAGGGGCGGGCATATCAGTACAAGGTCCTACCCTTCGGGCTGTCCCTGTCTCCTCGCGTCTTTACCAAAGTCGTAGAGGGGGCCCTTGCCCCGCTCAGGGAAGTGGGCGTTCGCATCCTCAACTACCTCGACGACTGGCTCATTCTGGCCCAGTCCCGAGAGCAGTTGTGCGAACACAGGGACCTGGTGCTCAGTCACCTCAGCCAGTTGGGGCTTCGGGTCAACCGGGAAAAGAGCATGCTCTGCCCCGTGCAGAGCATCTCTTTTCTCGGTGTGGAGCTGGACTCGGTCAACATGACAGCATGTCTCACCAACGAGTGTGCACAGTCGGTGCTGAACTGCCTGAATTCGTTCTCGTGGAAAACAGCAGTCCCACTGAAACAATTTCAGAGGCTCCTGGGGCATATGGCATCCGTAGCCGCGGTCACGCCGCTCGGATTGCTCCATTTGAGACCGCTTCAGCACTGGCTTCACGACCGAGTCCCGAGGTGGGCATGGCACCGCGGCTCACGGTTCGGGGAAGCACAGGTGGACCTGTTCGCTTCTCGGGAATCCGCCCATTGCCAGTTGTTTTATTCGCTGACCGAGGGGACCCTCGGCACGGATGCACTGGCACACAGCTGGCACGGATGCACTGGCACACAGCTGGCCCCGGGGCCTACGCAAATATGTGTTTCCCCCAGTGAGCCTCCTTGCACAGACACTGTGCAAGGTCAGGGAGGACGAGGAGCAGGTCTTGCTAGTTGCGCCATACTGGCCCAACCGGACCTGGTTCCCTGGAACTCATGCATCCCCCTGAGGAAGGACCTCCTGGATAGTGGATCCCATCGCCTTGGCGTACCAGTCCCCAAGGCGAGCCGTGCCCCCTCGGGTTGCGAGCTCACTCCACTCGGGGTGTTGCTTCTTCCTGGGCGTTGGCGCACGGCGCCTCTGTTGCAGACATTTGCAGAGCTGCAGGCTGGGCGACACCGAATACATTTGCGAGGTATTATAACCTCAGAGTGGAACCGGTGTCCACCCGTGTGCTTTCTACTCGTAGATAGCCATGGGTGTTCGCTTGCTGTGCCATTTCCCTCGGGAGAGGGAATGCGAGCACTTTTCCCGCTCCTCGGTTCAGTTCCCCGTAACGGCGAACCCTGTGGAGTTCCTCCTGCATCCTGCGGCAGCCAGACGCGGCGGAGGCGTCCGGCGCAAGGTCCAGTACTCGTGTGTATGCCCAGTTGGTCTGCCCTTGTACTGGGCTAGATGCCCATATGCTGTGATTCCCCTCGGGTAATCCCATATGTGTTTGTCGACGGTAAGGTTTCCCTGTCGGTAAACCCGTGTCTTTCCCTGGGCGGCTTCGTTTTGCCCTATCTCTGATTGCTAGTCGTTCCTCCCGGAAGGTAGGGCCTACATCAGAGATCTTCCATATGCGTTACTGTTCTCAGACCAGTCCATATGTGTTTTCACACATTACCTCCCTTCGGGCAGGGTGTGGTCTCCGTAGCTTTCCCGGCGTTTTTGTCGTTGCTGAAAAATGTGGGATTGAGTTCCGAAGCACTCTTCCCAGTGGGGTAAGGAACAGCAGCTTCGACTTCTCCACGGTAACGCCCTGTCCTCTCCATCCCACCGGTATGGAAGACATTCCTGGGCTTACTCTGGGCGCTGGAGGGTTGCAAGTATGGGCCGCATTTGCATTGGCACGCCTCAGCCTGCCAGCACCTGCCTCCCTAACACTCGTAACGTGGTTCAGTTGCTATGGGGCTTTCCACGGGAACCCATTACGTCAGTATCGACGTAACGTCGAATGTGACTGACTGAATGGGAATGTCTAGGTTACTGGTGTAACCCCCGTTCCCAGAAGGAGGGAACGGAGACGTTACGTTCCCCTGCCATAGCTTTGAGTCACCGCTGAGCGGCCAGATATCTATCTCGGCTCCTCAGCAAAAATATGAATGAAGGTGAGTATGCCGGCCCTATTTATACCCGGATGCCGGGGGAGGGGCCCGGCATGTAAATCTCACAGGCCAATTCCCATTGGCTTGTTCTGTATCCTTGGAGGTGATTGGGCTCCCTAGCGAGACCCCATTACGTCAGTATCGACGTAACGTCTCCGTTCCCTCCTTCTGGGAACGGGGGTTACACCAGTAACCTAGACGTTTACAGTTTCAGAACAGCTGAATTGAGTTAGTTCAATCGACTCTGAGTAGGTTGACTCTGAGTTAAGCATGTGCACCACAACTATGAAAAGCCATCATCAATGGAGCTCCGATATTACGATTCACCATGGCAACAGCACCCAACAAAAAGATGTTTGCATGTTTTTGAGTCAATACACAAGTTTCTTTATCACTTTATCTTTATCAGAGGTGAAAACTGACAGAACGTTAAGTTATTGAACTAATATTTTAATGATATCCCATGGGCAAAAAACAAAACAAAAAATGTGGCAGCAGCTAAGGAGCGGTCCTGACCCAAAATATAGATGGTGTAGAACATGTCATTGCTTACACTTCATGTCTATTGCAGTTTCAGAGAAAGAGTGCTGCACAGTGATATGGACAGTTTAAACATGGAGACCTTATTTGGAGGGACGACGTTTCGAGGTGATCGCTGATCACACTGCTCTAACCTTGGTATTCAACCATCCAAACCCATCTTCACGTCTGATCCATTGGTCCATTTGCCTTCAAGGCTTTGATTTCACAGTCAAGTTTTTAAAAAGGTCAATGCAACATCATGCCAAATACTCTCTCACGCAGTTTCCCAGATACCTCACCACTCATTATGCGGTCACAGGTAAAATCCCAAGACTCATCAACTACTTTCTCTTCATTTCCCGTTTGACATTGCAAAAGCCCAACAGGAAGATACAGACATTCAAGAGCTTATCAAAAAAAAACAAAAAAAAAAACATCTGCTGCTCCTGATCCCATGCACATTCATTAACTGTTGAAAAATGGATTTCTGTTCCGCAGCATGCCACAAGGACAGGGAGGATCCAAATTTCAAATAGTCATCCCCACCTGCTTAAGACAAGATTTCCTCAACTACGCACACAACAACTCTCTAAGTGGACATCTTGGCAGACTCAAAACACTAAGACTTGTGGACATTTGCTACTGTCCCACTCTGCGCTCAGACGTGTGGAAAACTTAGTGTCAAGTATGTCAGCAACACAAACCATCCATTTCAAAATTAGCCAGCCAAATGCAGTCTACGCCAGTATTGGAACCCGGACAGATGAGATATATATCAGAGATATATCAATTGTACTAAGTTTCATTTTTCTAAAACAAAGGGTTCAAAAGTTATATCCTTTACAAAAGTGATGTTTGAACTGGTGGTAGCATTATAGAGTTGGTCCTAGATGCTCCAAAGTTGGTCAAATTACTTTTAATTATCATCCCTAGTGTGCCAAATTTGATCAATTTCCTACTTATGGTTCATAGGACTGCCATTGACTACCATTCGGGAAGAAGAAAAATAATTAATTTGTACATAAATGCACTGCGTGTTGTATTTGATAGCTTCAAATTAGATCATTCTTAGCCACAATTCGTGGAACAGATGCAACTTCTGCATCATTTCCTGCCACAATACCTTTTGTGGTCTGGGCATGTGTCACACTGAGTTTCGAACCGACGATGCAAAGCATTCGGGATCCGTGTGTGATGAGCAGGGCGGGCAGGGGCCGTGAGGGAACTTTATTTTATGTTTTGTAATACAAATAAACCAATAAAAAACTACTGCTCCTCACAGACAACTGCCGGCATTTTACTTTCGTTTTGTATTGGTTTATTTTGTATTTAAGTTATGTTCTCCTTCTTCCCATGCATACAAACTGTGTTACATTGGATAAACTAAAGTCCAGGCCTGGTCCTCTCTCGTCCTTCACTGTCATCGCTCCTCCTTTTATGCTTCTGGAGCTCCTCCGTGAGAGATTCATGCCATTCCCTCACGGCTCTCGCCCGCCCTGCTTGTCACACCGTGGTTTAACACATTGAGCTAATCGGTCATGCACGTTTACCAGCCTGCTAAGGAGAAACTTCAGTGTGAGAATGATTTCATAAAAAAAGTTCCTTGGCATGTTAACCAAATTAGCATGCAAAGTTACATTCCAGGTGAGAATGAACACAGACAGAACAAAATCACACTTACTCCCATTAGGAAGGAATAATAATAATAATAATAATAATAATAATAATAATAAAGTAAACTAACAATTCCAATAGGGGCTACAGCCCCTTTCTAACAATATTGAGAAACAGCGACCCCAGGTGGCTGATAAGGGGAATAAAACAATAGCCTTGTCTTTTTTTAGTCATGTTTTTAAAATGTTGGCAAGTGGTGTGTGAGCATTACTGATGTGATGATTTCATGGCTGATAATATATTGTCTAAATTAAAGGCTTGCAGGTGATATCCAGGCAGCTTTTCTCACAATTAATAAGAGAATTCACACTTTGAACATACCTTTATCTTTTGATCTGCAGTAGATTAGACAGCAGAACAGAAGTGCAGATCCTGATGCAGTAATACAGAGAATCAACACCATTATGTGTGAAGTAGAAAGGCCTGAATGAAACCGAAATAGTCACTAGAGTTTCATCTCCTCAACCAAATTCACAGAACAGCATTACAGTTAAGTACTGGTATATTAGACTGATTATAACATCTGCTGCCATTGAAATACAATGTATACATTTCCATATTTGTCTGTTGACTCACCCAGTTGTTCTAGAACTACAGTTGCATTGGCTGAAAAAACTCCAGCAAACACTTGACACGTGTACACTCCTTTGTCCTCGCTTCTGACACTCTTCAGTCTGAGAGAGAAGTTTCCTTTAGGAATTTCATTAGTGAAGAACTCAACTCTGTCTCTGTATCGCTCATGTGCTGAATCCGGTTTAATCTCAAGGTCTTGGTAGAGGAGAACCAGGATATGTTCATCTTTATCTGTTTTCTTCCATGACACCTCTTCAATATCATCAGGTGGGATGTGAGAGTTCACGGAGCAGCTAAGAGTGACGTCCTCGCCCACATACGCAGATATGGAGTGATTTGATCCTGATACTATAAAATGATCTGCAAGAATGAACATTTATATCAAAGCAGGGGATATAAATACAGTATATTTCATACAATTGTATTGAAAATATTGTCCAGAATGTTCACAAACTCAATTAGCTTACCAGCATATTTTATTTCAATCAAAGTTTCATCAGTATCCTGGTCATTGTGAACTTTACAACTGTAAATCCCCTTATCTTCAGCTCTCACACTGTTCAACAGGAGGGAGAAGTTTCCATGTTGAATCTCCTCAGTGAAGAAATGAGCTCTATCATGATAATCCTGGTGCTGGGCCTCTGGTCTACTCTCACCATCTTGAAACAGATGCACCAGAGTCTCCGAGTCTGTTCTTCTCCATTCCACCTCCAGAAGCTCCACTGGTAATAATGAGTCAACAGAACAGGGCAGAACCACTGAATCTCCCAGAGGAACAAGCAGAGGACCGGAGGGACCTTTCACCTGAAAGCCTAACAGACAGAGGAAATAAGTGTACTGTATAAATAATATACAGTCAAACCAAAATTTGAACATTTCATTCATTAGTAGAGTTTTTTTAAAATAATAAAATTTGACAAGATCTCAGAGTTAAACTGTATCAAAAAAAATAAAAAAAAGTCAGATAACACTTGAACACAAAACATGGTCAGGTCAAAGTGTCTGAATAATTTTTGGTTCCAAATTTTTATCAATTTTACTGGTAGTCCACTGTATGAAGAATTGTTGGGTATAAAATGTCACAGTTTACTTTATTTTGCTATCCTCACGTACATACATGAACTATAGTGTCCTGCACTTTTTGTTTTCATGTCTAGCTTGTTTCCATGGCTTCTCATTGTTGTTTGTTCACCTGTGTCTTGTTTGGTTAGTCATTATGTTCTGTGTATTTAAACCATCAGTTTGAGTTTGCTCATTGTCCTATAATGTCTATATTTTTCATGAGGAAGTAAGCTGTGAATGTGCAAGACTTCTGATTCATTAGACTCTATAGGGAAATAACGAGAAGAATATCAAAGTGCATTAAACAACTGTTTGCACTACAAACCAGTTTATATTATAATGTTTATAATTAAGACAGTACATTAAAATAATATGCTAAGAAATTCTAGTTTGCAATATCAAGCAGTATAACCAGTGTTTTGTATATCTAAAATTAGCTGGAAGTAAATTACACTGGAAGCCAGACACATTCAATTTACAAATGGCCGTGCATGCTTTTATGCAAAAAATAAGGTGGATACCAGGGGTGCCCAATCCTGTTCCTGGAGCTCTACCTTCCTGCAGACTTCAGATCCAACCCTGATCAAGGGTTGAAGATCTTAATTAGCCTATTCGGTTTAATCAGGTTTGGAGCTGAACTTTGCTGGAACGTAGATCTCCAGGAACACGATTGGGCACCCATGATCTTTGCTGTTACTTAACTGTTACATTTTCTTCTACACCGTAGTTTTGCTCCTCGTTTGGATCAGGGCTTAATGTGCCCCCTTATGCTTTTTCAAATATTACCTTTTATAAGTTTCAAAGATCAAACTGCATGAAAAATAGTTACTGTCACTCAAAAGAAAGAGTCTATTTGAACTGTCAAAACAAAAAGTTGTCAGGAATTCCAGTCTCACTTCCATAACTTGCATAAGTAACAAAGTAACACATTTGCATAATGCCTACCACAGGTCTTCATTGGCTGTCCGCAAACAACATCTAATTTGACCTGCCCTCAAACACTTAGCTGGTTACTGTTGTGATGTAAAGAAAAAACACTGTTTTCTGTGCTGCCAAAGAAAATTATTTTTGCATACAGATGATTCATTACTGATGTACTGTATATAATTTCTGCCAGGTGTTTAAAATACATAGTTTTGTGTTTTATATTGTGTAAACTCAATACAGCTGATTCCGGCTAACTCACATTATTACTGTATTACTGAAACAGTTCTGCTAATCAGCTGTTGGCCCACTATAACTTAAATTGTGTGAATTAATGCAGATATTCATTCTTGCTACTTTGAGTAATGATAAAGGATGCAGCAAGATTTGTTTTACAACGACTTAGACTTTATTGTCATGTACATGAGTCATTCTATATTTAGGGGTACATTTCAGGTCAGCCAAAAAGTCAGGAAATCAGTATTCTTTTTTTGATAAATAAACTAGGTGGTTGGATAATATATCCCCTTAATGTGCTAAATTAATTATTTGGCAAACTTAAGCTCTAATGACTTTTTAAATATGTTAATGAAAATTAACATTTGATTCAATATTTTGTCAACTGTGTTATGGACAAATGCTGTCAAATGAAACATGAATTGAAGTACCACATGTTTGATAACACATTTGTTTGAAGGTTTTTGAGTCTATTCATCAAAGTTTTTGAGGTTTTCTTTCTAACTGATTTGAAAATATGAATTTGGGGCTTTATAATGGGCGTTCTGTGGGATGCTATCATGAAGAATGAAACTTCAACATAAATCCAAAGATGGTTTGGTCTGGTGGTTTAATTCACATTTAAAAGATTTATGAAAAAAAACCCACACATAACACAGTTGACAGACAAAGTAACACAGTTGACAGGACACATTAGAAGATAAAGAGAAAAGTTTTACAATATCCCAAATGTTTCCAACTATTTGTAAATCATGAGAAAATCACGATTTTAACCAAGGATACGGAACATGTACGGGAGTTGCCTGTGTCGTCAATGGCGTCAGTTTCAGTTATATTTTGTAGAAACCTTGGAAACACAAAAGATGCTTTAATATTTTACATGTTTTATTAGACAAGGGAACAACTGATTGGTTACATTTATTGACAGAAAACTAATTATTGTTAAAATATAGTTTTCTTGATTTTTCCAAGAGTAAAGCTATTTTGTCAAGTACCTAATACAGCATTTTCTCCATCATACAATATTTTTTAAAATTAATTGCATGCCATTTATCAACACAAGCCATCCAGCATTTGTAAATGATATTCTAAAATCGATCTAACTGCAGTGTGTAACAGTGTCTCACAGCAGCCGTGCGAACGAGTAGCCCCTCACTGCAGAACACTCGAGATCCAAGGGGCGAAGTCGGGTAGGTTAAGGTATATGGAAAGTGGGATGAGTTGGATCTAGAACCAGGGGGTGGAGATGGGTAGGTTTAGGGCTATGGAAAGTGGGAGGAGTTGGATCTAGATCCAACCCCACCCCTTTGAACTTGTGTTCTGCAGTGAGGACCAGTGATGCGCGGGTTGATCCAAAATGAGCGGGTGCCTGCGGTCACCCGCGCTTACGAGTCATCCAAAAATATTTTTAATGATATTCGGGTCGTTTGAAATAAAGATGCCAATTAAACCTTTGTAATTTTCAGTTTTAGCCTACTTACTAAAGGTTTCAGTTTTACTTTCATGGGTATTTGTGAACATTTATTTATGGATATTGTCCTCAGTCTTTGGCTTAGCCTACCTGTTTTTGTTCGTCTAAAATGCGTTAATAAATACTTTATTAACATATTCTATCCCTGCATTTTGTGCTTGTGAGAGCTTCAATTGGGCATTCACGTGGCGAAATAGCCTAAGCCTACTAATACAAGTGAGAAATCCTTATTTACCTTTTGAATGTTGAGCGTTATTAACTTTTGAATAAATGCTGACGCGGGACAAAATGCCCGATTTCCCAACACGTTGAACTGAGCAATGCCATTGTACCATTTTAATAGGCTACTTTTAAACGCATATAGCTCAGTAATGTCAGTTTTATGTATTTTCTGGGAGGGGGTGGGATTTTTGTTGGGAAAGTCGGGGGAGAGACGCACACTTCGATTAGACTGGATAAAAACATGCAGCATCTTAATTGTTAAGAAAATGAAACGAAATAAATGAATGATGGGGGGCGTATGGGATGGGGGCGGCCACACCCCCCCGCACCCCTAGTTCTTACGTCTATGGCCCAATGACGCTACAATGAGCATTTACTACTTTTAAAAAAATGCGGGTCAGGAAGTGGGTCGGATACAATATTTTCCTTTTTTCTTTGCGGTCCGAGTTGCGGGCGGGTTAGCTGAAAACGTCAGTTGTTTATACATTGACCCGCGCATCACTGGTGAGTAACGCTATAACATAATTTTCAACACACTCAAATGTATCTAATATGATAAACAGAGCAGAAGAAGTGGAAGTGATGACTGTGTCATAATGAAAGTTCTGCTTCTCTCAAGCTGTGTCTTACTCGTCTCTCATTAGCAATCGCTCCAGCGGCCTCGTTCAGCTCCAACAGCACCTGCCCTTCTCTGCTTCATACAGTAATGTTAATAATCTCATCCATGAACATGATTTCTGCCTGAGTCCCGTCCCGATTTTTTACCACTGACTGTGAGGTGAAGTCGTCATCTCCCAAGATTTCGCGCTCAAACTTGGCATCATCAAGCTACACCTTTGTTTTGAATAGGCAACCTCTAGCGGTGAAAAATTTACACATTGTAGCTTTAATATTATGGCAGGCTAATTTCAAATCATGGAGTCATATCGAATTCATGAATACTCCATGAAATTATTGTAATATATAGTGTTTACGGTAAACATGAACTGAGTATCCATAAAGCATTTTAAACATACACACATTATAATAATATACAGTATATTATAACTATAATATAATATATTCATTAATAAGGCAAATTAAGTTTTATAATGCATCATGACACTTCAAGTTGTAAAGACTTATACAATAACATCATAACACTTTATCAGTCATGACTAAGCAGAAATAGATATATGTCAAATCTATAATATTATAGGTTCCCAGATAGCAAGCAATGATCAAAATAATGTTAAATCAATGTTAATGTGTCAGCGTTAACCTCATTGAATCAATATCACTTTTGCACTTTCAATTATTGTTGAGAAAATGTTGAAATTTCGACAAAAAATCAATGGAGATGGCATTAAATCAGTGTTTGCACTTTAAGAAAATGAAACACAACTACAACTGAAATAAAGCCACACAGCCTGAAATCAACTGAAAATAAAAGAAGACAATAAATCTCTCAAGATCTCAGCAGAAGTTCTTTTTGAGAATTAACAGGTTTAGATGTTGATGTTTTATTGAAAATGTTTTATCACCATTTTGGTGATGAGTGTTTCCTTTAGTTGGGCAGTTTGACTCTTGGCTTTTTGTCTGAGTTTGTGGTCTTTGTAACAGTGTTTACCAAAACACATCATTTGTTCCAATGAAATCAGAAACAACGATAACCGAGTGATAAAGTTTTCAGCCTCTTAAAGCAAAATCTAATTTACTAATTGTACTCCTGGCCAAAAGTGGCTATTTGTTTTTAATTGTTTACATTACATTCACCAACAATACTTTCTTTCTATAGATCAGACATTCTGAATCTTGACTTTTAAAATGATTTTTTTTTAAAAATATTTTAAGAGACACAGACATCAAGAATCAGCATATAAATCTCAACAATGGTGACATGCTTCATGCTGCAATGCATGCTGGGAGTCATGAGTTGTATACTATGGTGTCTCCCACCATGCATTGTGGCATGAAAGATGTCACCATTGTTGAGATTTATATGCTGATTCTTAATGTCTGTGTGTCCAAAAAAAAAAAAAAAATCCATAATGTATTTTAAAAAAAAAATCAGAATATGATCTTTGGCAAGAAAGTATTATTGGTGTATATAATATTTTAATAACAAATAACCACTTTTAGTCAGGAACAAGATTAGTAAACTATTCTGTTTCTGAGACAGAAAACTATATCACTCAATAATCTTTGTTTCTGGTTTCTTTGCAACAAAGAATGTTTTTGTAAACACTGTTACAAAGACCACAAACTCACACAAAAAGCCAAGAGTCAAACTGCCCCACTAAAGGAAACACTGATCACCAAAATGGTGACCAAACATTTTCAATTAAACATCAACATCTAAACTTCTGTTAATTCTCAAAAAGAACTTCTGCTGAGATCTTGAGAGATTTATTGTCTTCTTTTATTTTCAGTTGATTTCAGGCTGTGTGGCTTTAAATCAGTTGTAGTTGTGTTTCATTTTCTGAGAATGCAAGCATGATGTTGAACCATCACATTATAACTGATTTTGTTTTTTAAATTTCAACATTTTTTCATCATTAATTGAGGGTGCAAAAGTGATTTTGATTCAATGAGGTTAACGTCGACATATTAACATTGATTTAACATTATTTTGATCATTGCTTGTTATCTGGGTTTAAGTCAATCCTGAGGAATTCTGAATGCTTTATAATCCTTGACAAATGTGAATATAATGTGTATATAATATTATGGATACTGAGTTCATAGAAAGTGTGGCCGTGATTAGATCCGTTAAGTTTATGTATTGAAATGCAAATCATGGTTTTAGGCATTTCCTATGTAATTTCTGTGTAATGACAATAGTTTGTCATTTTTTTTTTTTTTATCATCAACGCTCAGTGTGAGCATAAAATTTACACTGATTTGTCAACATTGTCAACCATGTTACAGTTGATGGGTAACACAGTTGACGGGTAACACAGTTGATAGGTAACGTAGTTGACATTTTGGCCATTTTAGGGCCTTGTGCAAACTGCTGACCTTGGGACTAGTTAGTACATGACCTTGATTAACTTATGCTTTTATATTCTTTCTCTATATATTTATAAATATAACATGTGACAGTGACACAAGTTCGCCAGAACATGTTGATAACACAGTTGACGGTCAATTAATCTACTCTATGTGCAGACAATAATATAGACAAAATATTAAAGAGGAGAAGTTATGACTTCCCACACTGTCTTCAAATTTCCTCCCAAAAAAGGAAATTATATCGTGGTTATAACGTGATGTTGGATATGTGACTTTGGAACAAACCATTGGTGATTTATAGGGGTTTTTATATGGAGTAACACAGTTGACACTGATTTCTCAGATATACACAAAATGGATGATTTAATGTAGATGAATAGCAAAATATTCTTAAAAACACCTTTCTCATAATTTCAGGATTATTTTGGCCAAATATTTATAAGAAATGTATACAGAAACATGTATTTTAGAGCTAATTACAGTATAGAATATGCCATTTTTGCAAGATAAAAGATTGGTATCTGTTGGACTTTTGCATTAAATGACTTAGAAATGTCCCCTGATATAAAAAGTGATCATTGCTTGAAGTGAAATGTTAATGAAAAATTAGTAAAATTGATAATAGAGTCAATGGACATGACATGTACCCCTAATTATAGAATGATTCACATAGTACAATGAAATTCTGTCTGGTTAATCTCAGTTGAAGAACTAAACAGACAGCAATAGACAACAATATACAACAGTAAACGGCAGCAAATACAGCAAAATAAAGTGCAATTATGTCATGTGGTCACAGCTCTTGGAAGGAAGCTGTTTCTCAGTCTGTTCGTGTGGGTTTTCATAGTCCTGTATCTCCGCCCTGAGGGCAGGGGGACAAATAATCTGTGACCTGGGTGGGTGGAATCTGTGGCAATATGTCTAGCCTTCTTCTGTAGTACTTCTGCATACATCAAATCCAGGTCTGAAAAGTGGAGTTCCCACAATCCTCTGTGCTGTTTTAACCACCCGGGCGAAGTCCTTCCTGTCCTGTGCTGTGGAGCTGGCATACCACACAGTAACAAACTCACTACGGCACTCCTATAGAAGTTTATCAATAGCCGAGAGGACAGTCTGGCTTGCTTCATCTTCTTGAGAAAGAAAAGTCTTTGGTGAGCTTTCTTCACCAGGTGGGATGTGTTAAGAGCCCTGATGAGGTCTGATGTAATGTGAATTTGGTGTTATCTGCACGCTTCACTTCCACCCCCGTATGAACAGTGGAGCTTGTGCTGTCCATCCGGACCTTCTGAAGTCCAAAATAACCTCTTTAGTTTAGTGTGATGAGAGAGTGAAAAGGGCTGGACTGAGCATATATCCTTGTGGAGTGCCTGTGTTCAGAAAGAGGATAGAAAATATATTACCCCTATTCTTACCATGTGTGGCCTGTTGGTTAAAATATTTCAAATCCATGAACATAGTGAGGTTGGCAGACCTAAATTATGGAGTTTGTGTACCAGTTTGTGTGGAATTATTGTATTAAAAGCAAAGCTGAAGTCGACAAACAGCATCCTAACATATGTGTTAGATAGCTCCAGATGGGATAGGACGGTGTGGAGTGCTATGATGACTGTGTCACTGTAGATCAGTTCCCTTGGTAGGCAATCTGGTAGCTGTCTAGTTCAGGAGGTATAATGTTCTTAATGTGCTGCAGGAAAAGCCTCTCGAAACATTTCATGATGACGGGGATCAAAGCAACTGGGCGACAGTCAGTGAGGCAGGTAACAGCTGACTTTTTAGGCACAGGTACAATAATGGAGTATTTGAGGCAGACAGGGACTACAGTGAGCTGCAGGGAGAGATTAAAGATGCCCTGAAACACTCATGGAAGTTGGTCTGCACATTATTTCAGTGTCTGAAATGAAACCCATTCCGGCTCCGCAGCCTTGGTGATGTCGATCTTCCTTGGTCAGATTTCACCTGGTGACATTGAAGGGCAAGAGTCTTCTTCTGCTGCGACTGTTCTTCAGGCTGAGATAGCTGGACCATCTATCCGCCACCTTGTGAGTCGAAGCAGGCAAAGAACTGATTCAATGTGTCAGGAAGTGCCTGATCCTGGCTGATCATCTGCTTGCGGCCCTTGTTTTCCGTTATGGCTTTAATACCTCTCCACAGATGTCGGGGATTGTTGTTATTTAAGTATCCCTCAATATGCATGTACCTGTGCTTGGCTCCCTTTATGTCCTTCTTCAGATCTCTCTGGATCTTAAGATATGATAAGGTAATTTAGGATTTTTCACAAATTTGCATTACAGAAGCAAATCTTAAATTGATTTAGGATTCTTATCCTGTCTTACAAAATCTCATCTTATCTCTAGTTAGGAAATCTTAAACCGCTCCATCGAGTTCGGTAGTCAACTGTCATGTCTGTTACCAAGCAACCAACGACGCGCGCAAACTACTTCTGAGGTAAAAATAAAACCAAAATGGACAAACAACGCTGTGCAGCAAGGATCGAAATTTTGATAAGCTCCATTGAAAAGGTGAAGCCTGTTTTATTCGCTCACTCACAAAGATAAGGAAAGAGAGTGGGCAAAAGTTGCCAAAAATGTGTCTGCGGTAGCCTATCTGGCGTTTCTCGTAGCGCAGAGTCCGTGAAGAAAAAATTCACCATTTTTGCAATTGAAACAAAAAAGAAAGCTGCTATACAGGCAAAGGAGGTAAAGAAAACGGGAGGGGAAACAAGAGACACTTCATCGCTAACCCCTTCGGAAACGCAAATGCTGGGTATCATTGACAAGGTGCACTATAAAGGTAAGACAACGCAGAGCTGGTTGTTTTGTAACATTTGGTTTGAAGGTAGCAAATAATCATAAGTGCTAATATGAAATTTATACAGCTATGCTTTCATTATTGACCCAGGCATCCCTGGTGGTTACGAGGTAGGACTGGAGATGAAGCTGGACCAAAGTGAACTGACCGGGCCTATCATGTATACGACAGAAGGAAAAACTCTGATCGGCCGCATACTCTCATCTTCCGTGCACTAAGATGGCATGACAGGTCAGCGATCGTGAAGGGTGCTCAGCAGGAGTATCTGGTGAAATACAATGTCATGCTACTATTTTTTTCCAGATATTAGTCCAGCCACAACTACCAAAAGAAAGAGCTTTAATCTAGTCTTAAAGAAGATGACAGCACTCGGTCTCCAGCTATATTTTGCTAGCCCTCATCTATCCGGCGGCAATTGAACTACGGCACAAAGGTGAGCAGATGATGCTTGACTCTCCTCAAAAAGCAGAGCATTTTGTCACTTCGTTGTCACTGAAGATGTATTCTGCAGTGCTACAAAGCAGCGGGAAGCCAACCGTCTCCATCCCTTTAGCTTCAGTGAGGGAAAATTAATGATGAAGTTTGTGGTGATCCTAACTGCCCTGAAGAGAACAATAACAGGGTGGCCATGGACACCTGTTAATTTTTTTGGAACCTTGCCCTTGTTCTGTACATTTGTCTGCTGACTGGTAAATAATAATGACTCGTTTTATTTATGTTTTTTTTTTGCAGGCTAATGGAGAGCAGGTCCGACCACTATGTTTCTCAGTGGGCCAGGGGACATGTTTTGCATTGAAGTCTACCAGTCATGTATCAACATTTGTTTCTGTTGTTTATTCAGACCTACAGTCTCGGTAATGTGTGGTTTTTATACATAGTTGTTTGTCATTCCCTTTTCTTGTTTTTTTTTTTATTTTATTTTTTTTATATTCCCTTCAACTGACTTCAATACTTTGATTTACTTTGCTTTTCTTTTAAAAGGATTCTGTCACACTGTATCATCAGGCAATTTTCTCCACATGTCTTGAGAATGTCCAATTGTTGTCAACCTATGGACTCATGTGAATTCTGTTTTGTCCTTTTTACTACAAATTGGTTACATCTCTAATCCAGTTTTATGTCTTCTCAATTGATGATTCTAACTCCTGTATAAGTTCATTAAAAAGAGAATGTTGTTTGCTGGTTTTACAGCTGCAAAGACAAAAATAAAAAACTGTTTTGCTCCGCACGTGTGCAAAAATATTGGATTCATAGCCTCCTTAAAGTGGTGACATGAATATGCAACAGCACAAATTGATAGGGATAGGCCTGGTTGGATTGTATAGAGGAATGACCATGTAGGGTATTTTTTTCTTTTGGATTGTGGAATTGTTGATGGTGTGTTTGTTGCTCCCCCTTCTCTGTTTGTTTGAGTGAATGTTTTGTTGGATTTAGAAACAATAAAAAAAAAGGTGATCACAAAAAAGAAAAAAAAGTTTATTTAAACCTCACCCAGTAGTTTGGGGACGAGGTTGGCTGTTCCCTGTGTGGAAACATCAAGGCAAGCCTACAGAACATCCTCTTAGGATGCAAGGTTGCACCGACACAGGGACAATTTAGGTGGCATCACAACCAAGTCATTAAGCAAGCTGGCTGAAGTCTTGGAGGGAGGTAGAGTAGCAGCAAATTACGGACCTGAGATGCCAAAGTTTACACTATCATATTTTGTCAGACCAGGCACCATTTACTGGGTACTGGCACTAGAACGAAATACCCTGCACAAAGCCGAGAGGGAATGGTAAATGTTGGTGGACCTCAAAAAGCAGCTGGTAACCACTCAATAACCACTCTCCAGCCAAACATTGTCATGTGATCAGTTGAGGATAAGAGAGTCATCATCATTGAGCTTACCATCCTGCGGGAAGAAAATGTTACAGCAGCACATGAAAGGAAACATCAAAAATGTTCTGAGCTGACTGTGGAGTGCTAGGAGGTAGGCTGGAATGCCAAGGTTTATCCCATGGAGGTCAGATGCCAGGGCTTTGCCAGCAGAGCAATGGTGCAACTATGTTTTGAGTCTGGCATAGTGGGGGTAAGCCTGCACAAGGTGGTGAAGGAGCTTGAGGAGGAGGCAGAGAAAGCCAGACCGCAGGATAGCATATTCAGCCTGAGGTTTCAAAGTTTAATGTGACACACATACATTAAGTTAATTCTCGAGACTCTTCAACATGCACAAATTTACACAGCAAACCTCAAAGACATAAACATCCATAAATAAATCCATTTAATAGCATGCATAAATAAACATTGCCTACCATCTAAAGCTAACTACATAACTGTCATCAATACATAACAATAACCTGCCTGCATAACCTCTACTCACATACACATATTCTCAAACAAACAAAAAACACCAGGGGACATGCAGTCATCACACACATTAAATAAGGCTTCCCAGCAACCATGAAAATCCACCAACATAGATGTGCAATGCACACAACAATTGAAATAAAATGTGGGAAACAGCATTTGCGGAATTCAACATTGGCCACCCAACTTAGTTTTGGAAAAAACCGCAATACTGCAAATTATCCCTGTATCCAGCCCATGTCTCCAGCCCTTTTATAAATTTTGATCCCTGATTACTAATGCAACACAGGTGTTTCTCTCTGCTCTGGCAAAGCATGAGGAAAACACTGATGCTACTAATGTATGTTAGTAATTTAATGTTCATTTTTGTTCTTTATCAGAGACAGTACACAAGATAAAATAAACTTAAAGTCACAAAGTCACAACATTTTAATTTGCTACATTTGATTTTCCACAGCAGTCTTAAATCATGAATTTTGCTGCTACGTTATCAATTTAATATTCTCAAATTACAGTAGCTGTGACCTATGTTTTCAAGTAGGGTGTCCTAAATGCACACATACTGTATGAGATAAATGGAAAGCAAGAAAAAGAGATACTCATAGCATAAATTGATAATACATACCGTCTGAGATCATCAGGAGTATAGACATAGTAGCAATTCTATGTAGGTTCATCTTCAAATATATAAATATATACAATAAAATATTTTTTGCCATAAATTACTGTAAAAATTTAAATTGTCGTTCATGGACCTTCATGTTCATAAGTTGTCTGCAGAGCTTTTGCTTTTGTTCTTCCGGGAAAAAAACTGGGTCAGGATATATAATCAAGTTAAATATTATCTTTTGCACACATCAACTTGAAATCACTTGCATATAAATGCAAACTTCAAAGAATGTTTTGTTGTCATGATTTCATATTATGCATGTGCATGTAGAATGTAGATATATGTGAGAGTGTTTTACAAGTGTAGCTAACTGTATATGCATGCATCCAGTTTGGATGTATGTGTGAGTGTTGTATTGTATTTATGGTTAATCTTTATCTAAAACATCTTTATGGTAAGATCTGTAAATCAGCTCTGTGATCTTTCCAAACCACTGAGAGATGTTCTTTCATTGCTAGTTTAAACTGTAAAAGAATGGTAAACAGACTGTAATGGCATAAAGAGATCAATGGGCTGTGACTAAATAATGATGCTGGACTTTTACCCCGCCTGGCCTGTTATGAGAGGCTCATAGACACTTGACAATCCTTTTGAAACACCAAACTGTTATCACACTTCCCTATAAAACCATAAAATAACAACACAATAGCTATTGTTCTGCACCAGTGCAGTACTGCTGTATTAAGACCTACAGAAAAAAGTGATATACCATCAGAAAAAAATCACTGAAACATGAAATACTGACTGCTTCCTATATCTTTGGCTAACATATACGCTCTGTTTCATTATGTTTTGTTTCAGTCAGTCGTTCTGTGTTCTTGTTCATGACATGTATTATCTGTCTCCTATGTTTCATTGTATTTTGGTTCAGTCCTGTGTGACCTAGTTCTCCTGAGTTGTCATCATTAGTCATCCAGTTCACCACTTGTCCATTAATTCTCATTAGCTCCCTTTGTTTGATCTGTCTACTAAAGTTCTAAGTTTTCTGCCATTGGGGGTCTGTCTTCATCAATGCGTCATCTGAGTAAGTTTGTAAAAGTAGTTCTCTCCAGAGTTTTTGTTTGAGTTCCAAGTTTGTTCCTTGAAGTATTCCTCATCATGCGAGTTTATGTACAACCATGTTACATGACTGAAAGATGGACCCTCAAATTGAGTTAAGAAAAAGTAATGGAGTTGCCTGCAGTTGAGCTGCTTTGCTTGGAGCAGGGGCAGCAAACCCTCGAGGCTCACAGCCGTGTGTTTCTTGATATGGCATGCCATACCACCTTCTTCAACGTGGAAGTGATGGATAAAGTTTCTTGGATTTGTTTGAGGAGGTAATGCCTGAAAATTGCCCTTATCACTGACCCTCCCCAGTTTTAATCCTCCTGTTTCTCAAGCATTTTCTGTTTCTCCAGCATTTAATGTTTCTCCATTGTTTCCAGTGTCTCCTGTATGAAAGGTGAAGTAGTCAGGTTACAAACGTGTAGCATATGCACACTTATCAGGACAGTCACTAAAATCTGGAATCTTGTAATCTGACCTCGGCTCCGGCCGGTCCAGAGAAAAACAGACACTCTGACATCTTTGTTACCCTCCAAGGTAAAACAGAGGGCCCAATTTCCTAGCTCTTGGGACATCAAAGGGGCCCCTCATGTGGACTAAGTGCCAGATCACATTCCAACACACACCACACACACACAGACACACACAAAAGGACACAAACATGCATTGGAGACTGCATGTGTAAAATATACCCGTCATGTATGTCAAGTGCATTGCATGTTTCCTAGTGTTTAGACTTAGTTTAAATAACTGTAGTTGAGTTAGTGTTAGTTTTAATGATGGAATTTGTCTGTAAACCATAACTTCTTTTATATGCCTTTCTGATCTGTCGAGTTTGATCTCGTTTTAAAGCTCTTGCTACTGCTCATTCACTGAGATAGGTCACATAGCTGTCAAATGCATTGTTCTATTTGTTTAATGATACTGTGAAGAAAGTACTCCATCTCGAAATCCGATCTGATAGCCATAAATCATGCAAATTCAGCTGGGAGACAAGACAAAGAAACTTTGCCCACCAAACAGTGCTACGCATCTATTGGCCGTTGCAACTCAGGAGGTGTGTTCGCTTGATTTTCGATAAAAGCAAACGACACGCGCTTTTCCTTTGTCTCCCCACACATTATTCATGCTCGACTGTTCTTTTGCTCATTCAACAAAAACCAGGTCACTTTAACGTTTCGATCCTATATCCTTGCTTTACGTTTGGATGCTAGTAGAGGACGTTTTTTCTCGTGACCAGAGAAAAAACCCTTCCTTTTGATGATATTCTGTGAGGAGCTTACGGTTTGCTGGACAAACTAATAGTTTCTCTAAATAATTATTAAACTCGAACTAATCATATATGTAATTGATTATAATTCATTGTAATTGGTTCACAATATATGTTTAATTCCCCCTTGGGTCGGTATATGCAATAATAATCAGTCATAAAGCTTTATGACTTATTATATTCATATGCCCCACCCATAAATTGATTAATAACTGTACAAATCGCTACATTACAAATGCCTCAGGGTACAACAAAGTGGGAATCATCAAAGACATCGGCAAGGAACCAAGATCATACGTGCTGGAATCAGAGGGGAGGGATTTTTGAAAGAATCGTAGACACATCTTGCCTGTCCCAGAAGCTTTGCCACCACAAAATGATGAACACAACCCTGCAGATCACCCAACAGTTTGTACACCAAGATAAGACCAAAGTTTCCTTACAGACCACACAAGTGCACAGGTGACATCTACTGACTAACATCAGAGGTCACTGTACCTGCCAAAGAATCTGAAAAAAAGCTTTATGTGACTCGATCAGGCTGAATCTCAAGACCAAACCCAAAGTATATCCAGTGAGCAGCTAAGAGATGTTTGCAAGAGACTGTTATCCTTAGTTATGACGTCAGTATCAGCTCCGAATGTGTACGATAGTAGATTACTGGAGAACTGTATGTAGTTTCAGACAAAGTTTTAACGTCATGCATAACTGTCCATCATTCATCATGATGCCATTTCAGATTGTGGAAAAACCTGAGTTTCTTCATCTGATGAAAAAGGCAGTGCCACGATACAAAGTTCCAACAAGGAGCTACTTCTCCACAAACAAAATCCCAGCCATGTACAAGGAGGTACAAGCGAGTGTAGAGGAACAGATGGCAGAGGGTGTGTGGTTTGGTGCAACCACAGACCTGTGGACCAGCACTGGTGGTGGAGGAGAACCCTTTATGAGCTTTACAGTCCACTACCTCTCTACTGATTGGAAGCTTAAAGGTGATACAGAGGATTTTTTCGTCGACTGAGAAACCAAAGACTGTTAGTGAGTTTTTTAAATGAGCGCATGCGTAAGAACAACCCCCCTCCTTCACAGCTCATTTCGAGGGAATGCCTCCCAAAACTCGTGCATGAGTATTGGAACACGAGTGTTTGTTTACCACCGGCATTCGCTGTGTCATGTTAAGGGGGTCGCACACCGGACGCGAAGCTCAGCGCCGCGACACGTCTTTAAAATTTGAACGCATTGTTTTCTATGAATGTACGCACACCGGCGGCGACATTCGGCGCCTGTCCAAAACAATGCGTTCGAATTTTAAAGACATGTCACGGTGCTGAGCTTCGCGTCCGGTGTGCGACCCCGTTTAGTGGATTAATTATGTCGGACTTACCGCAGGTAACTCATAATCTGCAGTTGTTACTCCTGTCTCCTGACAAAAACATTGCATGTGGCGCCTGTGGAGTGTGGAAAGTTACTGGAGCGCGCAGCCGTGCACGTCTCTCACAAGGAACGTCATGGCAATGATTGACAAGCCAGAGGGCCAATCGTTTACGCGATGATTGCGTAAACGATTAGCTGATGTTTTTAAGGCCCTACCTCGTGCACAGATGTATATTAATATTATTACTTTCAGTGTACCTAATAAATAATCTTTTATCAGTTACTAAAGACAGTTTCAAGTAATATTGCAAAAATGTATAAAACAAAACATCCTCTTTAGCACCTTTAAGTCTCACTGTCTTGAGACTATTTTACAGAAGACCACACGGCAGAGCATATCACAGAAATGATGGAAAACATGCTTCTGGACTATAAGATAAAGAAAGAGAGTCTGTCTGGAAATAAAACACACAATGCCAGTAACATGAGAAATGCCTTTGCATCATTTCCCTATGTCTGGTTTCCGTAATTTAAATTTGGCCATTTCCAAAGTCCTCAAGATACCAAGGGTGGAATCCGCTACCAGAGCATGCCAACATTTGGTGCAAGGGTTTTCTCGAAGCTGGAAATGGGAACCTGAGCTCCAAAAGAAGCAGGCAGAATTGAGCATCCCTGAACATTCACTGATAAACAATGTGGTCACCAGATGGGGATCCACATTTGAAATGATTTCCAGGTTCTTGGAGCAGCAGCAGGCCATCTGTGGGGTGCTAGCAGGAGACAGAAGCACCACTGTCCTTGAGAAAGTAATCAGATTTCACTGATGTCCTGGCCTCAGAGAAACTAGTCACACTTTCCTCCCTGAAGCCAGTCTTGGAGCACATCAACACTAGAACCACCAGGGTTCGCTGTATACCTAAAACCGCCATGCGGGTAAATTTTTTCCCCTTGCACATTACACCTGTTTTTATATGGCTAAAGAACATATCATCTATATTTTTGTCCTGTTGTTTTATGCTTTTTTTTTTATGCAGGCTACTCAAATCACTTTTCATAACGGTCAATATTACCTAAACAAGTCTGCACTGACAAGGAGAATTAGAAGGAAGTAAATACATATTTGGGTGGTGTAATATTATAATTAATCATATATTAAGATAACATCTCGGTTACAAAGGTAACCCTCGTTCCCTGAAGGAGGGAACGGAGACGTACGTCGGACAGACCGACAAATAGGAATCTCGCTAGAGAGGCCAATCTACTTCGAGTGTAACAGCTCTATTCAGGCCAAACTCGAGGGCTCTTATCGGAACCGGGCGGTTTACGAAAACATTTCCAGCGAAATGGCCGAGCGTGGTTACAGACGATCCTGTTGATCAATGATCAATTGTGCTGGCTCCGTTGGGAAAATAACTTTAATATTGCAAAAAGAGCTCCGCTGTTGACTACACTGTTGTTGACATCCATGTTTAACGTTAGCTACTTCCGCAAATAACGAGTGACGTCGTTGACCGTTGCGTACTCTTCTGCGCATGCGGGTCACTTCTGGGTCATTTCACGTTCACACAGGAGATCACAAAAGGTCGCATTTAATTGAAAATGTGAACGGCCTTGCAAAAAAATCGAATTTTTTCAAAAAATCGGAATTGAGCATTAAGCCCTGCAGTGTGAACGTAGCCCAAGATCAATCTTAACCAAACGGCTTATTGCTGGAGAGACTGTGGGGAGGCTCTGGCCAATCACACACATATATTTTGGACTTGTCCTAAATTAACAGGTTTTTGGAATGAAGTATTTGATATTGCAGAGAAAACATTAGTTATAAAATTAAATAGAGACCCCATGATGGCTATTCTTGGGGTCAATATGAAAGAGGTAAAATCTAAAGAGGGAAAATATTTACTCCAAATACTCTTTGTAGCTGCAAAAAAAGCTATCACTAAAAATTGGCTCCAGAGGGAGCCTCCAACCTGTAATAAATGGTTATCTTTAATTAAAGAAATATATGTTATGGAAAAAATAACATATACTCTTAGATTGGAACATGCATCATTTAAAAAAAGATGGGCAGCCTGGTTAGAAGGAATGGCTTTGGACTGGGACTGATGGCTTTCCAGGCATGGCAAATCTAGTAATATATACCCAGCAATAGTAATACCTATAATTAATTAAAATGAATAAATAAAAAGTCCCACCCTCCTTGGTTGGATTCAAGTATTAATTTAGTTATACAGTTTTGTTAATGGTTTCCTATTTTGGTGTTTTGTTGCTGTTGTTTTTTTTTTCTTTTTTATGTATTTCCTGTGAAGATTTTTGTTGTATAATGTTTGTTAAATATGTTTTATGTTTATGGTTGGTGATTAGGTGGTCCTGCAAAAAAATGTAAAAACAGACATGTATGATGTATGTTACACACAGGATGTATGTAAGTTTTTTCTTAAAAGAAAAAAAAAGGAAAATAAAAATTAAGTTGGAAAAAAAAAAAAAAAACAGCAAATATCGCCTGTTTTAACATCGCTTTCAATCCCATAGACGGGGAGGAAAGCAACGTACCCAAGCATGAGATGTCAGGCGGCCGATTAAAGCCGCCGACATCATATAAACTGAAGCAGTAAGTGCAACTCAAGCTAAACAATAGCTGAGAAGTTTAGAAAGAACCGAACAGCGGCCATTTTGTGGCCCGCTCAGTCTATCTAAAAACACCTTCAGTTTGCCCACAAAAAAAACCCTACAAATTTTACTGTTACATGTTCAGGAAAATATGTTTAGGAATAGAAAGACAAGGTCAACACTAATAATAATAAGCTGAACCCTGCTTACCTTTCCCGTGGCAGTCGGACCCACGAAATTCCCTCCTGACCGAAGTGGGAGGATAATTCAGGTTCCTTTGCCAAAAGAACCCCTTCTTCACTATCAAGCCAGATAAATATCAGATAAATATCAAGCCAGCGGGCCGTCAGAGAAAAACTCATCATGGGCCCATCCGTCAGTCCTGACTGTTCAAGGGTGCCATCTGAACATGTATCTGTCAATAAGGTCCCCGGGAAGGCCGAGGAATAGAGACGAGGGCAGATGAAATGTGCCCCCCGCCAGAGAGGAGATTGGCTACCGGCGGGGTTTGTTCTGACGCCGGTTTTCAATCACCTCCCTCAGATCTGGTTTTCTATTCCTCGTATCCCACCGCTTTTGCGACTTACTCCGAGGCGGAGGAGGCGCTCGAGCGGCGACACTGGATCGCTGGACCTGTCTCTGAGCCTCGGCTCGAGATGGTCCAGGGCCTCCCGGGTGTCTGGGCCCAGAATCGGATCTGAGCGGTATGCAGTTTTTATATGCTGCTGAGCGCACCCTCGCCTCTCTGAACTTTCCAACAACCATCTCAACGGAACCACCAAAAAGTTCAGAGGGCGAGACTGGGGCATCGAGGAGAAAGCCCTTTTCTTTCTCCCCGATTTCCGCCATGTTCAACCACAGATGCCTCTCCATGGCCACCATGGATCTGCCGATCGAGGCAGCCGTCTGCTTGCTGGCCCGGAGAGCAAGATCTGTGGTGCGGCGCAGCTCAGCTACTGCATCAGGGGACAAACCCTGCCCCTGATCCAGATCCTTCAGCAGATCAGCCTGGTAAGCTTGCAACACTGCCATCGTATGCAAAGCTGCGCCAGCCTGACCTGCTGCAGCGTACGCCCTGCCGTTCAAACGTGACGTCATCTTAAGGGGTTTGGACGGCAGGACTGGAGCTTTTAGTGACGGTGCACAGCCAGTGACGAGATAGTTCGCGAACGTCTCGTCAATAGGCGCCATCGTCACATACCCATGCTGGGGTAATCTCTCCACATCAGCAAAGTTTCCCCGCTGATGTGTATGGATCCTCGCCGAGTATGGGCTCTTCCATGCCTTCTCGATCTCTACATGGAGATCCGGAAGGAATGGAAGGCTCACCGGAGTTACAGGGTTATGATCGGAAAGAAACCATTCGTCCAGTCTGCCGCGAGCGGTCTCTTTCCTCTCACGCTCCCAAGGCAGCTGCAGTCTGCCGGCAGCATGCTCCATTACCTCCAGTAACTCAGCGTACGCTGAACAGGGAGGTCTGGAGAAAGAAGCTGCTTCACTCGCTTCTTCCTCCACTGCCATCGCCTGCTCTTGGGGGGCTGGCAGCCAGAAGAACACTCGCTCCTGGATCTGATGATGTTAAGGATAAAACATCATCATCATCCAGGATCGCGTCCTCGCCAGCCGCTGCCTGAGGCTGAGAGACGGTCACACCCCTCTCAAACTCGGCAGCGAGCTCCATCTGTGAGCCCCATGAGTGCAGTCTTCGCTCTGCCTCAGCGCGAGCGGGACCAGATCCACCAGGCACAGATGATGACGCCCCTTCTCTCGAAAAGAGGGCCAGGCGAGAACGGAGCGTTCTCATAGGAAAACGCTCACAGTTGACGCAGACAGCGCCCTCAAGCACTGACCGCGCGTGTTCTTCCCCCAGACAATGAACACATAGGTCGTGTGTATCTTCCGGTGTCAGAAACCTCGGACACGGATCAGCACACTTCCTAAAGTTCTTCTTACCTTTCTCAGACATACTGGATTGGAAGATGAATTCTTTGGATAAAGAATACAGAGTTGAGGTTGACACAACAGTCCCGAAAAGATGATGCATACTGACTGCTTCCGTAGGCGCGCCTTTATACTTCCGGGTTGCGCCATATGACTGTCACTGGCCAATAGGATTGGAGTTTGTATGATTTTGTAATGAGGTTTCGAAACACCGGGTCACGTGGACGTTCCCCATTGCGTCATCGAACGCAGAGTTGAAGTTCCCTTCGAAAGGAAATTACATTTTTAGTCAAAGATTTTGACATTTTTAATGACATTTTTAATGACATTTTTTTATTTACTTAAAACAATTTTTATAACAACAAAACGTTATCTTTTTACAGACAGTGGCCCCCAAATAATTAGCACAAATGCATTATTTGAATGTCTGGAATCACTGTAGTTTTTTTTTAAGAAATTAATTTCACAAGGATGAAGCTTATTCAACAAGGATTAATTAAATAGATTTAAAAAAGAAAAAGAAAAAAGACATTTCTAATGTTACAAAAGATTTCAATACTGTTCTTTAAACTTGCTGTTCTGTGAATCAACAGGTCATGGTTTCCTGTTTTCACCACTGATAATAGTACCTAAGAATGATTCTTGATCATCAAATCATCATATTAGATTGATTTCTGAAGGATCATGTGACACTGAAGACTGGAGGAACAGGAATAAACAGCCATTTGAAATATATTAAAATAGAAAACAAATCACAAAATTACTGTTTTGCCTTTTTTGATCAAATAAATGCAACATTGGTGAGCTTAAACAAAGAATTTTATTAATCCTTTTGAAGCGCAATATCATATCAAAATGAACTAGAGAACAATAACAGAACTGATATAGGTCCTCAAAAACATGTATACAGGTTTATTTCAGTTATTACAGGCAGTGATGAACTCAATGATAATAACTAATAAAATACAGAGTTTTAAAACATCGCAAAGGAAGAGCAGAACGAGCTGAACTCATTGGACGATAGCTGAAGGTTGTTACACAAAGTGTCTGTCATTCAGTTACAGATGACTGCACAAATCGTGCAAACTAATGAAAACATTATAAACTGTTACCTAGAAGTAAACAACTGTAGTTTAGGCGTAAGTCAGCCGCCCGTGAGGCTGAGAGTATAGTTATCTTTATGGAATAATCCACTAATGTCTTGAGATTCAATGTGAACTAAAATTCTCAGTTGCACGTGCAATCGCGCATGTCTGCGAAACTCATTAATATTCATGTAAGCTCCGCCTTCAGAATAGTTGTTCTCACTGTCCAATGACAGCGCGTTACATTCACAGTGACAGAGGATTGGCTCTTCACACTGAGGTGAAAGCTGATTGGTCGCTCCACGTGTGTCCTGACCAATGGCGTTTTTAACTCGACTGACAAATGGATAAAGAAAAGCAATTGGCCAATGCTTTTTAAAAAGAGATTTAAAATGATTTATTAATCTACATTTAAAACATTAATCAAATAAACAGTTTTAAATGTGTGTATTTATTCATACATGTAAAAATGTCCATTTGTGTTTGAATGATTAAATTGATGAATTGATTGTTGATGTTGTTTTTCAGTGGGTTAGTGGATCTAAATCTGTAAGTGTCACTCCTGCTCCTCATAGCGACACCACATGACACAATATACATGAAAACTGAGTTCAACATTTATTACAATATTTCAACATTTACTTCATCATGTGATTTTGAGTCATTAACACACATTTATTGTGTCCTGATATTTCAGTGTTAATGTCATGAAGAGACTCTATAACAGTTTCACTGATGATCCATAATCAACCCTAAACCCAGGATAGAGTGGTTGAGTGAATGTGGTCTGGACTGTGTGGATGAGGCTCATTATGTCTCCAGAGACGCTGTAGAAGGACAGAGTTCCTGCACTGTGATCCACATACACTCCTACTCTATAGTGATTCTCCTCATTCACTGATCTACTGATGATGGGCTTTACAGGGAGAACAGTTCCTGTGTTATTGTGTTTGAATGAGAATCTGGAGGAAGAGCAGATCAAACTCCAGGACTGATCATTATATCCAAACAAACACTCAATCCCTCCCTTCCTGCTGATGCTCTTATATGACACTGCTATCCACACATCTCCTCCACTGCACTCAATCTCCCAGTAACAGCGTTGATCACTCACACTCTCTCTACACAACACCTGAGGATAAATCACATGATCAAATCTGTCTGGATGATCAGGATACGACTGCTCTCTGACATTATTAGTAATCACTGTGTTCCTCTCAGACAGACGGAGGTGTTCATTCACTGTGTTCAGATCCGCAGTGATCCGATGGGAATCTGATGGAGATAAAACACATCACAATCAGGAATGATCAATCTGTTGATCTTTTAATCTACACTGTAAACATGATTTCTGCTGCTTGTTCAATGAACTTTATTAAAATGAGTTAAAGCACACAATTACTGCACATTCTGCCCTGATTTAATTGAGTAAATCCACTTTCAAACTGAAGTTCACTTCATCATTTGTGTTGAACGAACTGAAACTGGGCAGTTCCCAGCATGCTTTGTTCTGGTCTGGATCTATTCCAGAATCTGGAGTTCAGATCTGACGAGTTCATGTAGGATTTGTCTCAGATCTGAACTTGATTTAGGATCTTCTCCTCTCTCACAGTATCTCATGTGTAGTTGTGAATCTTAAAGTCTCCATCAGTTCGGTGATCGACTCTCAGGTCTGTTACCAAGAGCAGCTGCTGTGAAGAAACGCTCCAGATTCAAATGGAGGATCAAAACAGCTGTGCTTTAATGAAGTTTGATCAAAGCCTGTCACTGTATTTCACGAGTCTGTCATTATTCATCAGTGTTTTGTGTTCAGAAAGTCTTTCCAGCGCTGATCGTCATAGTTCATCATTAACTCTTTCCCTCCAAACACAGAATTTTCCGGGTTTCCATGTTTTCTCTGTTACACATCATCTGAATGAGTACAGACTCTGTTTGATTAAAACTCATTTCAAACTCATGATTTTATCATGAATCATCATCTGTCTGTGTCCATTATCTTTTCATCTCCCGATCTCCAGCGGAAACACTTCAAAATAAACGTCCCGATAGGAATAATAACTCAAAGGAGGAAAAATAATTTAAAAAAAAATTAAAACAAAATAAGTACACAAATAATACTAAAACACACTTAATTAATATTTATACTAATATAATGAACCAAAACAAAACCTAAGCTATTTAACCCTTAATCGGCTCTTGGGGTCAATCTGACCCCGCTGACAGTTTCCTTCGTTTTTAAAAAGTGTTTCCTTCATCACAGGGGCATGAAACTTTTCCTAAATAATCTATCTAAAAAAATCTGGGCTTGATTTGGTTGTTCTAAAGGTGAGTAAAAACCGTTTTAGTCCCTCGTGGTCAGATTGACCCCACATTGAAAATGAATGGAAAAATAAAAAAAATTACTTTCTTTTCATTGCATGTGTCAAAAAATAAATAAATAAAAAATCCAGAATAAATCTGAAATGTTCTACATTTCCATAAAGGTCTGATCCTAGACCATAAACACAAAGTGGAACAAACTTTCTATCTCTCTCTCTCTCTCACACACACACACACACACACACACACAGACAAACATACAGTCTCTATTGACCTCTATTGGAGATATGTGGTCATTGCACTTTTTTTCTTTCACTATAATTCCTGAAGTTTTTCCAAAAACCTCTAGATGGTAGTATTCTATCCCTAACACATAGAGCAATGTCCAAATACAATTTAGATTTAATTAAGTTCATCATTAAAGTGATTTTTTTTATTAAAAATCTATTTTTTCATAAGCCAATTTATGACATGGTTAAGTAATTATGCAGTAAATAGGTAAAAGAAAATACAAAATATCCACTAAAACACAGCATAAATGCATAGAGGAGAAGTAAATAAAGAAATGATATTTAGTTTATCATATAAAAAAATGTATATTTCCTTGTGCAATCACTCTGTAAAAGTTTGGCGTCTATCTGACCCCAAGGGACTAAATCGTCGGTACAATTAAGGGTGCGTTCACACTTGTAGTTCGGTTCGTTTGGTTCATTTGGTCTGGACCGAAGAAAAAAAACATTTAGTCCTGGTCTAATTAGCATTCAGATTGGCAATTTTATCACCGAACCAAAAAATACCGAACCTTGAGGCATAGGGATACATTCACAACCTGATTGGTCGGATTTTGAGACGGAACTTACCGAACGTCCAAAACAATGCTGTGAGTGTGTGCTGAGGTAAATGCGCTCGTTGTGTGTGTGTAGCGGTGCGTAGCCTGCATATGATGGTATTTTGGTCAGCTGGGAACTCGTGAAGAGCTTATAAAATGTGTAAAGTAGTCAAAACACCGGCGGGAATCCATCTGTCACACACACAAACGATCTGCTGCATGGAGACGCGCATCTGATGCCTGTGATGGGTAAACTCACGACTATGACAAGAAAAACCGACATGTGTGAGGATTCTGTCCTTTTTAGGGTCTCGTCTTCCTGTTTTTGGTTCGGTTACATGTCTTACATGTCTTTACCCAATTCATGACCCTGAGCACCAACATTGACAATACCAACAGAACAAAACAAATCAAGAGTATGAGAATGTAAGTGTGTGGGGAAATCAGTGTGCTGCTGGGATACATCAAAATAATCCAACACAGACAACGTTTTTTCAGAAGTAGAGTCAGAATGGACATGAATGATAAAGTCATCTAACATCATGATTTTGTCATGCTGGACACATGAGAGAGAAGTTCAGTCAGTTCAGACAGAAAGATTGTGTTATACTCTTCTATAAATCAACAGAATCAGAAGTGGAGCAGGGCTTAAATCCTGAGGCTGAACTTCAGAAATTAGTTTCCTTCAAACTAACTACATAAACCTCCCTGCAAACTCAAAACAGGTTCAAAAGGTGACGTGTACAAACTAAACTGTGTGGGTCTGGGTCATCCTCCCCCATGAGAACATTTTTGTGATTTTAACATTTAAAATGTTTTGGTGGACTCTGAAAATAGAACGCTCAGAAATGTCAGCCAGGGCAAGAACAAGACTTCGCAACGTGTCTGTGTGAAATGGCCTCTTAAATAGTTCAGGTAACAAGGTGCAGCTGGGCTCATGATCAGAGCCAGGTACGGGGAAATGGATTCATTACACCGTCATACGCGTGTTCATGAGAAAGTGGAGTCCCAGCTTATGATGTGAGACAAAGCGATGGGCATTTTTCCAAAATATTGTATTAGAATATTTGGGCTCATAAAAAAAATGAATATATTCAACTTATTTAAATGATGTTAAAAGAGAAAGACGTTATTTTTTTATATTCATCAAGTTTTTGTAACCATTTCTGAACAAGCTTACGATTAGGCAATATACACAACAAACTTACATTATATCTTAAGGTTTTCTTTTAGTTCAAAGCATTAAACAATATGTGTAAACAAAAAATATAAAGAACAAAAATTATTTAAAGCTCAAGGAGTGCAAACGGGAAAAACACTAATAACCCAGCAAACACGGGACGTCCCCCAGTCATTGTGAATGTCCGTTTAGGTCCTCAGTAGGTCCGTTCTGTAACGTTCGCTGACGGACGTTCAGTTGACATTTAAGTCCTTGCCAGTTTGCGAAAGTCCTACTGACGTCCCTCATCTGATATTTCCCTAATAACACTTGCAAAAACCAGTCGCCTTTTATCAACAGACCTGACACCTTGCAACTCAGACAAAGGACAACTTAAACTAAACCTATTGGATTTAAAGGAGGTCGTGTTCCTTAAAAATCCCTTTAAACATGATAATGGATTTTACAGAAACCATGACTGTTTTGTTGTGCAGGTTGATATTATGGTTTTACTGCAAGTAAAAATAGTAGGTCTATTTGAATTCGGGTCATTCTACAGGAACGTCCACTTTTGGTATGACAAAATGTATTTCTTTTTCTAACATTTAGACCACATTATTATATTACACATTGACTTTATGAATACAAATGGCAGCATAATGAATTTTTATACATTTATTTGCATTTATTTAAAGACAGCATGTACCCCTTTTTTGTCACTGGATACTTTATTCTCTGGCATTTTGAAACGTGTTTATGAAATATTATTTCTCAATTTTTTTCAGCTCATGCAGTCGAGTTACAGAATAATAATGATAATGCAAAAAATAAGGAGATTGTGTTTTTTTTATCAGGTTAGTTAAAAGTGTGATTGAATGATGTTAATTCATTTGCACAACCATGTATTTGCTATTACAATGAAAATATTTGAAAAAACAGTTATAAACAAGTAATGATGCAATCCTTTAAATCTTAATTCTTGAGTGTAGCAGAATTCAATGAATGTAAAATTATTACCATGTCACATATGACACATTTTATTTAATGTGACAGACAAAACTCAGAGACACAATGAATCACCAGTGACGTAATACACAAGACCAAAGATCCTTATTCGTCAACTAGAATTAAGTAGATGAGACTAAATTTTTACATTTGGTGTACAATCAAAGACTGTCATTGACATTAGTGAAAGCAGGCAGTAAAAGATAATAAACAACATTTTAAAACTGTCTGTAAAATACACTGTCTGTAAAGTCACTGCTTCTCAGCTGCACTCAATTTAGCCAAATACCCTTAATGTAGCCATATCTGACCAACAGTGAGAACATTAACAATGAAAAAGAAAAGTTAGAATCATGTAATCTTAGTGCTATTTTATGCAAAAGAACTAAATGAATAGCTTTAAATAAAGTTTATCTATAAAAAGGTAACACCAGTGACAATTTTCATGAAAAATGCATTTTACAAAATGGCTGCTGCAGGTGTCAATCCACATGTGGTCAATCATGATATATTCAACAAATTAAGTAATTTAATCCTTTTGTATTCTAGTTTTTTCCCTAATAATAAAGTAGGTCATATCAGTGACTTCAACTAAAAGCTTCATATGAAATTATGATTTTCTAATTAAAATTTCTGATAACTGAAAAGAGACAGTGGACTTTCCAATGGCCTTTCTTCATTGATCTTCAGGAAACAGGAAGAAGGAAGTCAAGTGATGTCCTCAGTGTGATTATTTATTTCAAAATAAGAGATTTTTGTTAAAGGTAACACCAGTGACACAACACCAGGGGACAACTACATTCATTATATATTTTATAATATTTATTCGGCATTTTGTTTTTTTTTATGTCATTTACATTGTATATTTGATTGTTATGCATACATTATTGTATTTAAAATGGTAGAAACCCTGTTTGTGAGCTCAAAATAAAGCACTTTCCCTCTGTACATGGCTGTGGGGACGAGTACTTCTGTGGTGTTTGGAATTATTAAAATTAATTAAAAAACAAATATTGCCACACTGATGGCTCAAGAAGGTTTATTTGTTCAAATAACATATTGTGTCATATTAAAATATATACAAAAATAGTAAACCTAAAGTGTTTTTCAAGTGTAATATTTCTGGAAAGTCTAGGGACAGAAAAGTGGACGTTTCTGTAGAATGACCCAAAATCATGTTTCACATTTTAGCAAGAATCGTGCAGCCCTAGATGCTGATGGCTGTATTTTATTTTATATAGAGACAGAGTGACACGCGTCATAATATGAAAACCACGCCCACCGGGGGAAAACAATCCAACCGTCTCCATTGACATTGTATAGTGTGAGGCTGCCTCTTTGTCATTTCTGACTTATAACAAAAAATAGAATAATGTCTAAAAGCTGCTATGTGACATGGTGTGCAGCAAATATATAAGCTGTCGACCCAAAAAAAATAATGTTTGAGGACACAAAAGTGGATACAGGCAGTGAGACAGAGCGAAATGGGTCATATTACTATAAGAACTACACTGGAGGGGAACGTATTCGGCAACAGGTGAAATAATTCTTTGACATGATTAAAAATAATGAATGTTTTTTTCTTTCTTTGTTTAGCATAACCTGTCGCTGATTACTTTCCAATGTTCTCCCTCCAGTGTGGGCGTGGCCTAAATGCGCTTTGTCTCTATACTGACATACTACATAAACCCGCCTCCTGTGGACGATTTCTCGATCACCCCAGAACTGAACTGGAGACACGCTGACAGGCAGGATTGGACTCTATTGACCAGCCGTCACTAAAAAAACACATATAAGAACATTTTGATGTGTACTAAACTAACATTACATTTCCTCTAAAGCTGAATGCACAGTTATGTTCACATTATGTAGTGATACGCTACTTAAATCATCTTTGAGAGAAAATGAGCCCCTGGTGGTGAGCGGCACTGATGACTAGTTAAAAACGCCTCATAAACTGGACAAATCATGTTTCTCTGTAAATCTAGTGTTTTTCTGTGATGTTTGTTTGGGGCATAAAATATATCATTAACCTGATAGAAAAACAATTAAAGTCTATGAGATGAGCTCAGTAATATAGTCAAACAACTGTGTGTGTTTTTAATCTAAACCTCTTTCACATACTCGTTTTATCTTCTCCTACCCTCCTTTGACAATGTGGAACTGAAAATTAAAATCTCTTTACATCTGGAAAGAAATTCCTCATGTCAGCAACCTTTCCTAAAGTCTCATCCAAAAAATAATTGATCTCATCTAAAGAGTAAACCTGATCACAATCTGGCAAATATCTGACAGATCTGAAACATCAGATAAACACCATCCTCATCCTCAGCCTCATTCATTTCATCCTCACCTAATTTTAGTAGTTTTTCTCTAGGCCGACATGAATTTCCCTTCCTGACACTATTCTGATCTTCAGTGCTTCCAGATTCTGTCACTACACAATCCCTGCTTCTCTGGCCTTCCATCCCCACAGCATCATTTATTTCAGAGATCTGCACTTCAGCATCTCCTTCAACTAGGGCTGTAGCTAACCATTATTTTGGTAATCCAGCAATCATTCAATTTTTCTAATGATTACTCGAGTAATTCGAGGTTACAGATATTTAAATACACATAAGTACTAGAGACAATACACTTAGGGTTTGTAAAATATACACTGATGTCTATGGAAGCTGCAATAATAATCCTGTCCATTATAATTAGACGATGCGTTATATTCATATCAGAAACATATTACATACTGTGAGTAAGGCAAGCAACTATAAAGTTTACTCTGTTCTCCCAATTCACTGCATACTTACATCCATCCATGTATTTTGAAAGAAGTGGATCAATTCACGTGTTGTAAATCCAAAAGATCTATTCTCCTGACCGCGGCGTAAACAAACATGCCGGCGCTCGTTGCGCATATAGCTCAACTACTAAAACGATCATTAAAAAGGTGCTTACACAACAAAACACATTCACTGACACATATGACTTAAAATAAATATATACCATAATAATAATTGATTCATGTAAAGTGTAGTGAACAACAAATGTGATGGCACCAGAGCTTCACAACAGACATTCTTTAGTCCCACTTTGATTAATCAAAAGAATGTGAAAGGACCCTCAACGACAAGTAAATGACTATTGTAATCAGGACTGCCAAAGGTGGAAGACAGAAAAGATGACATCAACGGCCCATTGATGATAGGCTAATCTCATCATGAGTTGCCTTTGTTCAACTCAGGCTTCCATGCCTGAGTTCAAGGTGCGAATGACCATGGACTCCTAGGGCTGCCAAACCGGTTCTGGCTAGAGCACAGCAAGAACAAAGAAATGCTCAGAAAGGAAGACATTTTCTAAACATATTTGCTTGAAATCACAAAAAATGGACAGGAATACTGTAAGGAACATGTCCTATGTGTCCTTGTACTCATCCAGGAAACTGTGCACACACAGTAGAAACCACACCTGGAATAAAAGCCAATGCAACTACACCCACTGAGACACAAGTGTGATACCTCAACCAATTCACATCAAGTTTGGACTCTACGAGTTCAGAACACTGCCACAAGGACTTTGAGAAAGGTTTGAAAAAGAAATAAAGCATTTCCAAGGTCCTAAAGACATTGTCTTATTTACTTGTGTATTTTGGAACAATACAACAAGTTTCACAGGATGAAAGGTGGGCGTGTTAAGGGACAGACACCTGGAATGCTGTGACCCAATCACATCACCACAGCAGGAAAGGTGGGATTAGTAATCCCCTCCCCAATGAGAAGGAATAAAAGTTTTCCCAAGTGAACAGACCCTTGTTCTGAGTTTCTGACCTGACGAGGGAAGAACAACAGCACGACCAAGGTGAGACTCTTGCGAGTAAACCTTTCACCACACGGATCAAGCAGCCAAATTGCTTCTGCAGAGGACTTTGACTCCTGACCTGCATAACCCAAGTACCTCCAACCTACAGAAGATCCTACTGACTGACCACCATCTACAGTTCTCTGGATTACACAAAGACCTCCAGCACTCAGTGCAGCTCTGCAGCTGTTGGAAAGCAATCCAGTCTCCCACTGCACACGGTAGGATACCAGTGGACAACGTTTCCCATTCCCGGACTGATCACCCGACCAAGTGAAACGTAAATATAAGCTAACCAAACCTTTTCCAAAAGCCTTGGCATTAGGTTGTTGCTAAATGAGATTGCTATTTGTGTAGAGACTGTTTATCTAGGGTCAGCGTACACAGATAGATACATTAGACACGTTATCTGTATTCAGAGTAAATGCTTATTTACTTATTTTCAATACCAGCATCCAGAAAGACCACAATTGACTGCCTCATAGACTGCTAATTACCCATTCATTGCTTCGTCCAATCTGTTGCTCATCTACTTGGCATTCAGTTTTGTTAACATCCATTTGTGTTGTAGTTTGTAGTTTCTGTTTGATTATTGATTCAATTTTCTTAGTAGTTTAGTCATTTTCCTTCGTAGTATTTAGTGAGTGTGATATTTTACTCTTGTATATATTTTTGTTAATAAATTCATTTTATTGCAAACTGGGTCATTCTTGTGTTGATAATCAGAGGCTCTACAAGCTCGCCCGAATCTCACTAAATCCTTCAGATTGGTCAGATGATAAACTTCCTCCAATTTATAAAATATTAATTCAGTTAACAATCTTTCATGATTGTTCTTTATTGTCAAGGTGAGAATCCTGACTGGTGCCCCGAAATATTGGAAGGAATCATCTGACTCAATATTAATATTAATACAAATATTAATATTAATATTTAAGACCAAAAAATACTACATTTGTGGTACCCTCATGTGAAGCTAATCCAAAAATCACTACATAAAGTATGAAAAGCAATTAATCATATGGATTTATTGAACAAAACTATCAAAATACATAATGTATTGAATTGTACAACTAATGTTCTTTATGTAGTATAACAAATGCCTGCAGAGGGCGCCAGTGGCCTGACGATTGTTTTTACACTTTACAGCGCGATCTAATCCTTGTTTAATATTGGCTTACAACATTTATTTCAAATGTCCAATTAATCTTTAATATTTGGCCATTTCTTTATGACAGAAACGCTACAGCCACTGTAATTTCTTGAACAAGAACATGTGGACTTAAAAGAGGGCTTAAACTTTTATTTTGAAACCGCGAAACATGCTGTATAATGTATTCTCCTGCTTTTGCTAAGGTTTATAGATGACTTACCTTACAAATCTGATTAAATGTTGCACATTGCGTTTCCAGATGAACGTTAAAAGCAATCCAAACTCACAGCATATGCAAAGATGGAGTATGAGACACGAATTTAATTGAGGAACAGATACAGCCCTACCTTCAACCATTCGCTCATTCTCAAAAGTCAACTCCTTGTCTTTCCTTACACTCTCAGTAGGAATCTCCTGATCATTCCTTACATTCTCAGTATTGATCACTTGATCTTCATGTGGATTCACTTGCACTTCAGTTTTGATTTCACTCAGGCCTGCCTCAGCTCTAATACGACAAGATAACCTTACATGCCTGAGAGCACCACATAAAAAAACCTCATCTCACCTGTGCTTACATATAATATATACGATTTGCCTTCATACATGCATCAAACTGACACATTAAGATTCCGCAAGTTTAAAACAAATACTTGTTGCCTAAATGACAGCAAATACTTGTCGTTAATTGTTCATCTAGTTGTTCATCCTTGAGAAAAACCACCACCACTTTGTTCATTCAGGACGCAGAAACAATATTCTCATGTCCCACACATTCGGCTACCTCCAACAGCACATCTTCCACAGACTCTCCAGCATTCATGACACACCTGATGCCATGATGGAGTGACAGAGATGATGCCTACACACTCACGTGTGACGCCATCTCAGTGTGTGTGTGTGTGTGAGAGAGAGTGCGAGTGTTTGTAGACCTACACTTTCGTAGTCCTGCTGTTATCATGACCTCTCCTCCATGATCAACACTATAAACACACAAACACACATTAACGTAGATCTGCATCATTCACACACACGTTCAGTTTGTCATTATTAGTGTTTGACATACTTGAGTATCTGCAGTTTATAGTTTGGATCCTCCAGTTTGTGGTTGAGCAGCTGCACTCCTGATTGTCCTGGGTGATTGTAGCTCAGATCCAGCTCTTTCAGGTGTGAGGGGTTTGAACTCAGAGCTAAAGACACATAACCACAGCCTTCCTCTGTTACCATACAGCCAGACAACCTACACACACACACACACACACACACAGTCAGATCATCTACAGACACACAACAGTCAGATCATCTACAGACACACACAGTCAGATCATCTACAGACACACAGTCAGGTCAGATCATCTACAGACACACACAGTCAGGTCAGATCATCTACAGACACACACAGTCAGGTCATATCATTTACAGACACACACAGTCAGATCATCTACAGACACACACAGTCAGGTCAGATCATTTACAGACACACACAGTCAGATCATCTACAGACACACACAGTCAGGTCAGATCATCTACAGACACACACAGTCAGGTCAGATCATCTACAGACACACAGTCAGATTATCTACAGACACACACAGGCGGACCATGTTGAAAATCCCTATGAGACTGTTGATGTCACTGAAGCCCCACCCACTTTGACAGCTGCAGCCTGTTGTGACCTGTTGTGCAGTATCCTTAGAGTCATTTACATGATCCTTCGAGCCGAAGCTGAGTGTTCTAATTAACCAAGATCGATCAATCAGCCAATGCCATGTGTTATCTTGTCGACAGTCTTCAAGACAGACCAAGACTCCAGTCTATCTTGAGGACTATGAAAGGACACTTCCTAATTCAAAGCTCTCTCGTACCAGTCCTTCAGTTTCCTCAGGCCCAGTCTAGAGCAGTACCCGATCTTATTCTGAATCTTGTGACTCTCTCTTACTGGAGATGAAGGAGCTTGTTATGGAATTGGGGCAAAGTGTGAAGCAGATAAATAGTAAAGTAAATTGTATGTGCTCTTCAGGGATCAGAGGGTCCTGTTGAACTTGATAGTAATTCCATTAGGAGAGAGAGTTGCATGTATTTTGTGATGCCTCTGAACAAGCTTATGGGTCAGTAGCCTACCTGAGCATAGTAAACCATGACAGTGAAGTTCTAGTTTCCTTTGTGATGGCACGATCAAGAGTTGCCCCTCCTAAATCAAATTCCATACATCATCTTGAATTGTGTGCTGCCCTCACCGGGGTTCAGTTAGCAAATTTGTTGCAGAGGGAACTTGATCTGCTTATTCAGCAAGCAAAACTGTGGTCTGATTCAATGACTGTCCTCAACTGGACTCATTCTGATTAGGGATGTCGACTTACAAATTTCCATGATCGATCGCTGTTTAAATTAACGATCAATTAATCACTAACTTTAATACTGCAATATGTGTCTACTGTAGTGGCATATAACCAACATCATGACAGGGTGTGCAAATGCAGCTCAAAACACCATGTTCCTCAACAAAGAATGACAAGGGATTTTAATCTAAATAAAGGGCTAGTAGGAATGTAAAATGAGTCGATGTGATTAATCATATATTAAATTAAATATTTAATAATCAAATATAACGACTAATACAACGTGTCAACAACGCCACCTCAGGTGCGTGCTTGTCAGAATGTGTTGAAGGAGTGGATTCTGGAATCCACTGCCGCTTAAATATATATCTTTTAAGTTATTAATCAACATTTATATTTCTGTTAAAATATTTGAATGACTTCTTCAATGTATGTTAAAGGATCTATTTTCCTCTGTACCTCTCACTGAGAGAAAAGAACATGTTATCATTATGTTTAGGGGAAAGTTTCCTGCTCAGAGCAGAGCTCAGATCAACTTCAGCCTTGAAGAAGTTGTGAATCATGTGTATCTGTGTATGTGCGCTAAGAGTTTTGTGCAGGTCCCTTTGTACTGGACAACTGGCACTCTGCTTGAGACCAGCAGACGCCACATCATGACCCCAAAAGGACATCCGGTACCTAAATCTAGGGTCCCCCTCGTCATCACTGTGATGAAGGGAGATATGCTTCTTACCATCTGTCCACGTGTGGAAAATTTCTAATCTTGTCTATTTTTCTTAGCCAATCAGAATCATCCAACCTGAAGTAATGACGTAGTTAGTTGACTCTGTTAGAGTATAATTATTGAGAAAATGTGATTGTACGCAGAGCGGCCTATGAACTCCTTGTGAGACTTGAAGCTGGCTTCTGATGATGAAACTGCAAACTATTCTTCATTAAATTTTTCTTCAATTTATTAATTTTTTTAAACTTTGAATTCGGGTCTTTATTCAACATATCTGGTCTCAAGGGTCCTAAACTGTTTATCCCCAACAGTGTACTGTTGTGAACACGCTCTTCCTGGAACAACACACTTAAAAAACGATTCACAACGATTTATTAAAATAGTTTTCGGTAACACTTTATAATAACGTTCAATTATAAGTCATTTATAAATTATTAGTTAATGATTAACAAATCATTTACAAAACATAAATATACATTTATAAATGATTGATAAGTGATCTACTAATAATTTATGAATGTTTTATAAATTTAGTTATAAGTCATTTATAAATTATTTGTTAATTATGAACAAATCATTTACAAAACATGGCTATATGTTCATAAATGATTAATAAGTGATATGTTAACATTTTATGAATGTTTTATTAGTTCAGTTACGAGACACTTATAAGTTATTAGTTAATGATGAACGAATCATTTACAAAACATTACAATATACGTTCATAAATGATTAATACGTGTTATGCTAACAATTTACAAATGTGCTGTAAGTTATCTCAAATAAATCAAACAGATCATTAGTAGATGGTTTATAAGCTATTAGTTAAGACATTATTTATCACTTATAATAACTGAAGTATTTATGACAAAATTGTTTTAGTATCATTATCTCAATTAAAAATTGTTAATCATGAACAAATGTTGAACAAACCATAAGTAAATGATCAGTATATGATTTATTGATGAAGTTGTAAGCTGGTCTGTGTTCAAAAGCACAAACATGCAGGTATGCTAAAGCACTATTTTTAAGAAGAGTAATTTATTTGTTTTGAAGTGGATAAACATTTATAAATGCCTTACAGTCAGGTGATTCCAGTGGGTTGTGTTCAATCCTTTCACTCATCAGCACAGACTTGTGTTCTCTGTGGAGTGTGTGGGGTCTAGTGATGAAGTCATCCTCTGATCCGGATTTACCTTCCACTGAAGCTCACATCAGGTGCACAGAGTTAAACACTCCATGTGTGTCAGAGAAGACAGCTGTCTATACCCTCACCAGTCAGCACTTACACTGCAGTACACACTACAAAGTGTTCAACACCTGTTATAGATGATGTGTAAACGCATGAATAAATCATTTACAAAGCTTTCTGCGTCCCCTACTCTAAAGTGTAAACTATTCATCACTTATAAATGTTACAGATCATTTGTAGACATTTCTTTCCTGTTACAAATTATTTGTATATGTATACAAGTCATTTATAACACTTTTTGTATACCCTATTCTAAAGTGTAAACTATTCATCACTTATAAATGTGTTACACATCATTTGCAGATGTTCCTGTTACATTATCATCTCACTCCATCACTTTACCCAAGCCTAAAATTTACATTATTTTTTTAAATAAATAAATAAATCAACACTCTGCCACCGTTTAACCAGCACTTAATCATTTAATTTTTATTTTGTTTTTCATGGAACAGCTCCTCACCATAACATGAAAACGCACCATAAACTGATAATAAACGTAGTCCATTATTTCGTGCATTATTTTCAAGTCTTCAGAAGTCGTACGATGCCATCGTCTGAGGAAAATATTCTTATAACGTAATATAACCATTATACATTAATAATCGTATCAATCCGCCGTTTCATAACTTTCAAATTAAAATTGGCGCGTCTAACAATACGACACAGGTTTGCGGCAGTAACGTCAAACCTCGCTCCTTATTGGCTGTCACATGTGATTTGCGACTACCATAGAGTGTTTGCGACATGCCGAATTTGAGTTGCTGTGTTGAGTTGGATCAGCGCGACGCTTAAAAGGATGGAAATGCAGATCAGAGGAATGTTTGCAGCGATTAAACACTTTAATTTCATTCTGTTACTCACACACAATTATGATTTGCTGTCATTTCGCTGGTAATGTAGCACACGCGTCGTTTTGTCTGTTCTGTATACTGCTTTTTGTAATGTTTTAAATAAATTATTGTGACTAACGTACATTTATCTGCCTGTTACACTACGTATATTGTCAAAATGGTTATGCTTAAGGTTATAGGGTGGAGTAGGGAGCTTAAAATTATACTTTTTATACAACAGTATATCAACTAAGATAACAGTCACTGTAAATATATCTATATTGCATTTTATTTTTGTGAAGTGGCTAAAAAGTGGTCATGTTTAGGTATAAGGGGTGAGTTAGGGGCTCAAAGATATCTATATAAAAGTAAAATATATTTGCATAAAATATCATAATTTTTATATAAAAATATATAATTTAAATATCGAGATTCGTATAGATTTTTATATCCTGTAACTGAAAGATATACTTTGCATATGGCAAATAAATGGTAAATTTACAAATTGCAGTTTGTACACAATTTATAAAGAAGGTCTGTAAATGATATGTAACACATTTATAAGTGATGAATAGTTTACACTTTAGAATACGGTATGCAGAAAGTGTTATAAATGACTTGTATACATATACAAATAATTTGTAACAGGAAAGAAAGGTCTACAAATTATATGTAACACATTTATAAGTGATGAATAGTTTACACTTTAGAATACGGTATGCAGAAAGTGTTATAAATGACTTGTATACATATACAAATAATTTGTAACAGGAAAGAAAGGTCTACAAATTATATGTAACACATTTATAAGTGATGAATAGTTTACACTTTAGAATACGGTATGCAGAAAGTGTTATAAATGGCTTGTATACATATACAAATAATTTGTAACAGGTAAGAAAGGTCTACAAATGATATGTAAGACATTTATAAGTGATGAATAGTTTACACTTTAGAATAGGGGATGCAGAAAGTGTTATAAATGACTTGTATACATATACAAATAATTTGTAACAGGAAAGAAAGGTCTACAAATGATACGTAACACATTTACAAGTGAAGAATAGTTTACACTTTAGAATAGGGTATGCAGAAAGCTTTGTAAATGATTTATTCATGCGTTTACACATCATCTATAACAGGTGTTGAACACTTTGTAGTGTGTACTGCAGTGTAAGTGCTGACTGGTGAGGGTATAGACAGCTGTCTTCTCTGACACACATGGAGTGTTTAACTCTGTGCACCTGATGTGAGCTTCAGTGGAAGGTAAAACCGGTTCAGAGGTTCACTTTATCACTAGATCCCACACACTCCACAGAGAACACAAGTCTGTGCTGATGAGTGAAAGGATTTAATATAATCCACTGGAATCACCTGACTGTAAGGTATTTATAAATGTTTATCCACTTCAAAACAAATAAATTACTCTTCTTAAAAATAGTGCTTTAGCATACCAGCATGTTTGTGCTTTTGAACACAGACCAGCTTACAACTACATCAATAAATCATATACTGATCATTTACTAATGATAATTTACTAATAGTCATTAACTAATCAATGATCATTAACTAATAAATTATAAATGACTTATAGCCAAATTAATAAAACATTCATAAAATATTAGTATATCACTTATTAATCATATATGAATGTTTATTCATGTTTTGTAAATGATTTGTTGAACATTATCTAATAAATGACCTATAACTGAATTAATAAAACATTCATAAAATGTTAACATATCACTTACCAATCATTTATGAACATATAATCATGTTTTGTAAATGATTAGTTCATCATTAACTAATAATTTACAAGTGACTTATAACTGAACGTTATTATAAAGTGTTACCTAGTTTTCTCATTGATGTTATGTAATATGACAGTCCCAATCATATTGTCTTTATTAGTTGTGCATTGCTATTTGAGCTGTGCGCGCTGAAGCTGATCAAGGCACGCATTAATTCTTAACTCCCTGAGGTCTGAAAACGCGCTGGCGCGTTTTGCAGGTTTTTTTTCACATTGCAGCAAAACAGACTTAAAATACTCCGTCATTTTTTGTCATAGACACATAAGTAATATATCAATTGAAACTATAGAATATCTTCTTTTATTTGTATACACTCAGAGTAAAAACAAAATGTTGTGCTTTTTGCAAAATAAAGAAAACTAAAATGATGCATGATCTGTCCTCTCCCTCTGAACAAAGTTTAATCTGATAGTTCTGAGAAAATGAACTATAACTTAGTGAATACAAATCACAAAAAAAATTAGACTTATGTCTAAAGACACATTGAAATGTCAGGTTTTAAATCATGTAAGTCATATCGAAAACAAAAATTCTGTGTTTATGTGATCTGTATGAAAAGAGAGCCATGTCAGAAGTCCCTGATTGAGCTCATTATCCGCTAATGCGGCCACACCCATGGAGCCAGCGCTATTCAGAGGCAAATTCAGAGTCAATACAGCCATACATCATCTCAATCATGTATTTATTGTCTTGAAAAGTGTTTATCTGTATGTAAAAGCCATGGTTAGCGACCTCTGGAAGACATGTCGTTAGTTCCTGATATGTCCTGTTCTTCTTTAGAATAATGTGTGGAATAAATGTGCACAGAGAGCGCCCTCCGGCTGCAAGTATGAATTGAAAACACCATTCCTGAAATGTCCTCTTCTTCTTTAGAATAATTTGTGGACTAAAGGTGTACAGAGCGCCCTCCGGCTGCAAGTATGAATTGAAAACACCAGCGCTCATAGTGCAATGAATATAGAATAAATATTACTCCTCTGTATAGAAAATTGACATAAACATATGAGAATCCATCAATATTTCTCCAAATGTGAATGCTTTTAAACTAAAAACCTATATTCAGACTCTTTGCATCACAGAAATACATTATATTTTAAAGAATATAATAGAATACCATTATTTTAAATTGAGCTGAGACATGATTACAGAGGTTTTTTTTCACATTAAGCAGCACCATTAGAGGTTCTTTATGCAAATCTTTTGTCTTCTCAGGTGTAAATGACCCATTATTCATGATGATTCACGCCTCCATGCATACTGTGTTTCTTGACAAAAAGTGTCTTACAAAAACTAAATCAATATATTGTTTTATATGAACAAGTAGGCATTATAATTTTTACATAATTTTGAAGCAAAAACTCTAGCCTACAACCTCCAATACCCAGATGTCTTGTAAATACAGATTTAATATATATTTTTGGCCTTATTTCAGTGACTTATTTTTTGTTTTTTCAATAACCACGCATAAACGAATGAATACAGTGTAATGACACCTTTGTCATTAATATGTTTATGAACAACTGAAAAAAGCACAAATGTCAGGGCATGTCAAAACTTCTCCAGGCCCCAAATCAGCCTCAGACTCCAGAGGGTTAACCAAATGCATCCTATATGAGATAAATCAGATGGACAAAATAAACAAAATATTACAACTTACATTTGCACAAAACAAAAGGCTGTGAATGCACAAACTTATAGTCATGATAAAGGTGCAACTCTAGCTGTAAAATGGTCCCAAACATAACTCCGGCGCACTCGCTTCTTTTTCCCCATGTCTGCTTTACATGTTTCGCGGTTGAGCAGCATACACGCTCATGAACATGCTTAATCGACGATCGATTAGTTTTATCAATTAAATGTATTATTACATTAATCGACGACATCCCTAATTCTGATACATGTCGCTACAGTATTTGTTGCTAATCGCATTACTGAAATCCTAGAACAGGGGTCTCCAAACTCAGTCCTAGAGGACCACTGTTCTGCAGAGTTGGAGAGCAGGTTGGAGCTAAACTCTGCAGGACAGTGGCCCTCCAGGAATGGGTTTGAAGACTCCTGTCCTAGAGCACTCTACTCATGAACAATGGCGCTATGTTGACACAAACAGCCATCCAGCTGATGACATCACCAGAGGCAAGAGCCCAAAGAAAGGATTTTGAAAGGAGTGGGAGTTTTTACCCCATCTAAAAGTTTTTTGTTTTGTTTTTGTTTTTTTCCATCTAGTAGTCAACTGTATAACATTTCATCTGAGTTTGATCTCCTCAAGACTGAGAAGAGATGGGACTACTTTTCAAATGTCAAACCACTAGGTGTGTTCATGTAGAACTGCTGACTAGTGTTGATGCTGACAGTTTCTTGATGGCACTACGTCACTTTGTAGCTCATTGACGACAACCTTATGAAGTGATCAGCGATCAAGGAACTAATTTTCATGGGGGGAAAGTGAGCTGAAAAGTGCCTTTGACCAGCTAAGTCCAGTCTTGCAGGAAAAGTTGTGGAATCATCCAATCAAATTCACCTACAATCCCCCTTATTAAGGGTGGGAATCTTTAGGCACCTCACAATCTGATCCGATTCCGATTCTGGGAGTCACAATCCGATTCCAAAACGATTCTTGATCCACTTTTTTCTTATTAATTCGTTTTGTAAACTTATTTTTATTTAATACATATGTAATTATAAGAGCTTTTTAAATAATTACTAGCTAAAAAATAATGAATAAAACTGTATGTTAAGATTTTTAAATATAGGCTATAAACAGCTTCAAAACATAAAAGCAAGTAGGCTAGTCTATATAATAATAAAGAGGAACAACGAAACATTACAAGAAATAAAGAGTGCTTTCATTATTTAAGAGTATCTGAATGTTTTCTATTCAAAAGCGGTGAGGGATTTTTCTCTTTCTCAGCTTTACCGTTGTTTGATTATTACTGATGTCATCATAGACAGTGGAAGAATAAGCTGAATTCATAATAATGCACAGATCTCTCTTGACATATAAGATGTTTTGTCTGGTCTCTTTAATCCCTTAAGATATCTAACTGACTGTGTTTACATTAATTTCAGATCATAAAAGCATTTTGAGATGCAAGTAGGCTACATTTAAACACTTAAACAGAGTCACACAGCCACTTGCGTGAGCGCCCTTCACAAAGCGCACGTGGAAATTGAAAGCAGCCTTCTGTCAGTGAGTTTCAAATTTCTAAAATTTTAAAATTTGAGCCAGTAAGGCGTGGCCAAAGCCAGCTTTACTATTTAAACAGTTGTAATTTAGCATTTATTAGAGAGAATCATTTAAGCTACAGGAGGATCTGCGTACTGTAAGTGTTTTTGTGTTGTTTCTAGTTTGATTTTAGTGCTGTGTAGTTGCTAGGAAGTTTGTTTACTGTGTAGCATATGCACACGTATCAGGATAATCAATAAACTTTGGAATGTTCAGAACGCTTTTAGCATGCTGAACTGGGTTGTAAAATCTCAACTCGGCGCCGGCCGGTCTAGAGAAAAACAGACCCTCTGACACCTTTGTTACCTTCCGAGATTAAACAGCGATGCCCTCTCTCCAGCTCTGGAGACTTCAAAAGATCGACCCCCTGGTGTGAGCTCAGAGACGGACCAGATCACATTCCAACCCAAACCACACACAGACACATACAAAAACACACAAACATACATTATTGACTGTATATGTAAAATATAACTATGCCAAGTCACATCCATGTATGTACCCATCATGTATCTCGAGTGTATGCATGTTTCCTAATGTTTAGACTTAGTTTAAATGAGTGTATTTGTGCTAGTGTGCATTTTAATGATGGAATTTTGTCTGTAAACCATAACTTCTTTTATATGCCTTTCTGATCTATCGAGTTTGATCTCTCCGTAAAGCTCCGGACTCGAGCTATTCACTGAGATATGTCACATAGCTGACAAATGCATTTTTCTATGTGTTTAATGATACTGTGAAGAAAGTACTCCATCTCGAAATCTGATATGATAGTCATAAATTCAGCTAGGAAACCAAACAAAGAAACTTTGCCCGCCAATTTTGCACCAATGTCATTGGCTATTCCACCTCAAGGAGGTGTGTCGGCCTATCTGTCATAAAAAGGAACACCAGGATTCTCCTGTGTGTTCTCCCGACGGCCCTGAATCACTCACGCACGTCTCTCCCGGACGTCACGGCGACGCGCTTCCATCGCGCTCATCTATCGGGACCACCACCTCCTTGGACTCCCCCTCTCTTCTTTCTTCTCTGTCATCTTACGCGTCAGTTAAACCTCGTTGGAAAACCCCACCAGAGAAACCCTCTCGGAAAGGACCAACCAAGCCAGGCGCATTGAAACTCTGCTGCACACCGACTTGAACCATAAGCAAGTATTATAATTTCTCTGAAATTTGTTTAAACTGATTTCTGCGCTGGCTTTCAAAGGGGTTAACTGCTGTAATTTGCCATTCTTTGACCATCCTCCCTGTCCTGTCTCTACGTTCCCTTTGTATATATTTGTATATTGTTCTGTATTCTGTATTTAGATGTATAACCTCTGTAGTTGCTTTACGTTTGGATGCTAGAATAGGAAGTCTTTCTCATGGCCAGAGAACAGACCTTCCTTTTTATAACATTCTGAGGAGCTATAGTTTGCCGGACAAACGAACAGTTTCTCTAAATAATTATTAAACCAGAACTAAGCATATATATAATTGATTACAATTCGTTGTGATTAATTCACCATATATGGTTAATTCCCCCTTTGGGTCGGTATGTGCATAATAATTCATAAAGCTTTATGAATTATTATATTCATATTCCACCCATAAATTAATTAATAACTGTACAAATCGTTACAACTGACTTCACGTGGCAAATCGCGTTTGTTCTCGTTTCACTCCGAGCCAGTAAGGCATGGCCTGCTGAACTAACTAACGTTGTAACAAGTTGTTATAAACTCTGAGGTCTACCGCGGCAGCGGACGCGGCAGCCCTCATCGTGTGAAGACCAAAGAGTGTAAAGACCAGCAACTCTACCTGTGCGACTCCACCGAGCAACGACACCGACAATGCACTTGAGTATTGCACTTTTCTTTTTCATTCTTTCCTTCCTCTTTATACAGTGTGTTCTTGTTGGTCTGTCTTTTGACCCGTTTTAGATATGTGCTTTCAAATTCCCACTATTACTAACACTCGTGTACTACACATTGGAGGAAGTGCAACCATAACAACCTGCGTAGTTTACCCATGTCACCTAGTACATTTTTTATTTCTATTGGGCTCTGGAATTGTCAATCTGCTGTAAACAAAGCAGATTTAATTACAGCTATTGCTACTTATTCAGATCTCCATCTCATGGCTCTGACTGAGACATGGATCAAACCAGAGGACACTGCTACACCAGCAGCCCTCTCCTCTAATTTCACTTTCTCTCACACCTCACGCCACATCCTTTACCATCTCTCTGTGACAAAGGCTCATTTGAATCGCATGCAATTACCATCACCTACCCTACTAAAATCCATGTTGTAGTTGTTTATCGTCCCCCAGGTCAGCTAGGTAACTTCTTGGAGGAGTTGGATGTGTTACTCTCATCCTTCCCTGAGGATGGTACTCCTCTGCTAGTACTTGGAGATTTCAACATCCATCTAGACCAGTGTTTCTCAACCCAGGTCCTGGAGGACCCCCAACACTACACATTTTGAAAGTCTCCTCTGTCTGACACACTCATTTCAGGTAGTGGAGTTTCCTCTAATGAGCTGATGAGTTGAATCAGGTGTGTTTAATTAGGGAGAAAGACAAAACCTGCAGTGTTGGGGGTCCTTCAGGACCAGGGTTGAGAAACACTGATCTAGACAAACCTCAGGCTGCTGACTTCCACACTCTGCTTGCCTCATTCGATCTCAAGCGAGTGGCTACCTCAGCTACCCACAAATCAGGTAACCAATTGGACCTTATCTACACACACTGTGGCTTCACCGACAACACACTGGTTACTCCACTACACACCTCAGACCACTTTCTCATCACTTTTAATCTCAACCTGACCCCAAACTCAACACTCACTCCACCACATGTTACTTTTCGGTGAAACCTATGCTCCCTCTCACCATCTCAACTATCCTCTTTGGTCTCATCCACACTTCCTCCCCCTAACCAGTTCTCATCACTGGACACTAACAATGCTACTGACACACTTTGCACCACTCTAACATCTTGCTTAGATGACTTCTGCCCCCTTTTAACCAGACCAGCCAGCGCCACACCCTCTGCTCCCTGGCTCTCTGATGTTCTCCATGAGCACTCAGTGGGAGAGGGAAATCCGATCTATCAAGGCTGCACTTCAAGCTACTTTAGGAAGTTGTAGCAGAAGAGGTTCTAACAACTTTATTTGGCAAAGTTTAAGAAATATAGAATTCTAAACCTTTAGGATATGTCTCTTCTAGTGCGCATGATTTGGATCCTGCTACTCCCAATTTGCTGACACACACACACACACACACACACACACACACACACACAGATAATTTACAAACACACATGAACATTGTGACCATCTGACTGTACTTTATCCATTATATGTCCTTTAATACCTCAGGATCTGCAGCTGACAGTTTGGACTCTTCAGTCCATCAGAAATGAAGCTGACACCAGAGTCCTGTAGGTCATTGTTACTCAGATCCAGCTCTCTCAGGACAGAGTTTGAGGATTGTAGAGCTGAAGCCACAATTTCACAATGCTGATCTGAGAGATTAGAGCCAGAAAATCTGGAAGAGATGAAATATTAAATAAATAAATAAATAAAACAATAAAGACATGTACACTGGGTTTCCAGTTTTCTGTCCTCAGGAACATAGGATGACATGATCTGAACACTGAAACAATACTATGAGCTCCTGAGAGTAGGAATAGTCGGATCACTTTATCATTCAGATTAATATCTTAAATCAGATGAGCTCCTGACTGTTTTTTGAGGGTATAAAATATAAAGGTTTTGAGAGACTCTCCAGACAGCTGTGCATTTACTTATTTACCATTTTTTACTGGATTAAATCATTATTGCCAAATTGTTAATTTGATAAGTAATTTTATTTTCCCACTATTAGGTGGTTCAGTTGTATTAGTTTGAGTCAATGGTGTTCACAGACACAGTAACTTGCTTCGCTTTATTTTGTTTTATTAACTATTTTTAATAAAAACTATATTTGTTTTATGAGGGTGGCATGGTTCAGCGAAGTCTGCAGCGGGAAATGTGTCAGGAGACGTGCGGTGAGTGAGTGGCTTAAACGCAAATAAGGAACTTGGTGAAACTTCTTATTTTTGGACAATGGACATTGAATCTGTAATTGCGATGTAGTGTAGATCCACACTGGTGCGTTGCCAATACTCCTGACAGCCCCCCCACACATAGCTGTAGCTGCTCCTCAAAACATTAGATTCATCCGCTGAGGAGCCGTGCCGAAGCACAACCCACGTAAAGATGATAATTCCACTAATCACTGCAATCGCAGGTTTCAAACAGAGATGGCAACAGAGAGGTGAAACTTACGGACTCTAGCTTTAAGCTCTTTTAAGTGCTTGTTTAAAAGTGCCAAAATTATATTAACACTATTTATTTCACTATGAATCATGATCTATGAACTTACAGCTCTGTGGAAATTAATTTATGTCTGTAAGTGATTGCATTAATATTTAAAGTATAGTTTTCTCACAAGTGCATAGAAATTAATTGGACAAAATACACATGATTACACACAATAAACTTGTTTAAAAACGTGTTTCAATGAGGCACAGATGAGATGTGTGTCAGATTCACTGTAAAAGACTAAAAACAGCACTGTCAGCAGGATTTCATAATAACCTATTCTAAAGGCGGCACAAGTTCAACTGCCGCTCTAGGCAAAACACTGTCGTGCCGCCCCTACTTTACACTCACAATTAAACTCCATCTCTGAGATGCATGAGAAAGACTGGAGGTTTTGTTTATTGGCTTATTAATAAACTTGCACTAAAATAAAAGCATGTACAAGCATGTTTTCAAAATTTTGAATCTGCAACATCAGAAAAATCAGCAAACAACCACTGCAAATTATGTTTTATATAGTAAGAATAATATCTCCTGGAAGATTCAGGAGAATTCCCGGTGGGCCACTGATAAATTGCGCCGGCAGTAGCATACTTCCACATAAAGACATTTTTACACTGGATGCGGACAGCACAAGTCTCTAGTTCAATGAGAGACACATCGTTAGTAGGGGTGAAGCAACATTTCTCACTAGATGAATGAGCAGAATATGTAGCGCCTCCCATCCAATAAAGCACCGTTACATATTCATTATAATGTTCTTCAATATTTAATGCATGTTTGAATAAATCAATTATGATAGCCGCGATTTAAATGTTTATATTTTAAAAAAAAAAACGAATTGGAGTAGAAATATGATTATGTAATTCTAAACTTTATTTATAATAAAACATCATTCAGTGTAATTTAAGTGTTTGTGTATAAATAAGTTAATTTTACCTTCAATATTATATTATAATAGTACCAACTCTCATGTGTAGTTTATAGCATTAGTTAATTTGCACTTTGTACTGTAACTGAAATACTACATCTAAAATAGTCGATATCAAATCGAATCGAAATCGTAATCGAAAGCATGTGAATAGTAATCGAATCGAAAAGTGAAAATTGTGTCAATAGCCAGCCCTAGTTCTCACACGCAAAATCCAGTCACTTGCGCGTACACAGCTCTTCGTTATAAATATATGTCATGTATAAATATAGGCACATAAAAAGGTGAGCTACGTGCCTCTCCTCTGCTCTCTCTCACGCATATACAGGTGGAGGGTGAACTCCAAGGTAAAGCTAAGGAGACGCACTTCCCCTTTAAAAACATGAAATAAATTTCCTTTAATGGTTTCAATTTACCTGTCGTCGCACAACCTACACAGCCCAGTATAAACACTCCTGATAAATCATTTGTTATTAAAGCATCTACGTTCACAAACACTGTTAATTTTAACAGAAAAATAAGCATACTGTATAAGGGATTTGACATGGCAGAAAGTGCACAAAGAGCTCCCTCTTTAATCACTAAAAATGTGTCATATTAACAGTGGTGGACAGTAACGAAGTAAATGTAATTCGTTACTGTACATAAGTAGCTTTTTCGAGTAACATTATCTGTACTTTACTCAAGTATTTCCATTTGGGGATACTTTTTACTTAAAGGTGCTCTAAGTGATCCTGGGTGGAGTAACTATCTGTTGACGTTCAAAGTGCTGTCAAACAAAACAGAGGCTAGCTAGACCCTCCCTCCTCCTCCTCCTCCCCCTCCCCCTCCCCTCCGTGCTTCCTGAAACAGTCATGAACGCGCATTTAAAATCATTCTTGTCGGTTATTGGCTGGAACATGTTTATTATGATTTGTGGTCCAGGCTGCACCAGTTTGTTTTTATTGCCGTTTTCGGAGCTTGTGGTGACTACAGAGATTGCATTTTTTTCAAGCGGCAACCTCCCCCAGTCTCTCGTGAAGCCAATACGGAAGTGACTTAAACTGCAATTCATCGACTGGCCGCTAGGGACAGGCTCCAAAAGAGAGCAGAATCTCATTGAGTCCCATGTTAAATTGGCCAATTTTAAAGCAGAAAAAAAAACATGTTTACAGGTTGGTACAAATTGTGGTTTTATGTATACTGCTAATGTTGCCCTTCATGACAACTGTGAGGGGGGTGATTTTTTTTTATAATTCATCCATTTAAATTATATTAAGCCTTAAAGTTCTGCATAATTAAGGGCGTGGTCACTTGAGTGACAGGTGGATCGTGCTGCTGTCTGTGAGCCGTCACGTTACCTCAGCTAATTCCAGCTGCTGAATTTGGCATCTCAGCCGTATTTGTGCTTTTTTCTCGATTATTTTATACAATTATAAAATAATATGGTTTGCTGCGTTAATGGTCGAGACAGATGTGCATGCATGCGGAAAGAAAGGATCGTCATGGCATTGGCTAAAAGTTTTTTTCGTGAGATTTACTATGGCTGGAGAATATCCCTCTCAAGACTGGATATTATAACTAAAACTGCTGCATTTTGGACGCGGGCTCATTTTTTTGTGAGATATATGATCATAAACAGTTTTACAACATAAACGCTGCTCAGGTTGCATAATTTCTTGAAGAACGATGATGGAGAGCAGATCATTCAGAAGAAATGTGATGGAAACAATGGATAATATATCAATATTTCTTTTGTGGACAAAAAGTATTGTTTTTTTGTTTTTCAATGGACACTCATGGCCATTTTACCCAAGTGCAACGGATTGGATTTATTTCGCAATCACTATTTCACTACGAAGGTCTGAAGTCCCGTTTGATTTTTCATGTTGTCATGTGCAAAGTCGACACAAATTTCTATTAATTTACTGGTGCTGGAGCATATCGTAAAAAAGACACCGTAGATTGACAGTAAACCTTTATAACTTTCTAATGATATAACTTATCTTTATTAACTAATAAAGATAAGTTATATCATTAGAATATTAATATTTTAGATAGTATCTCCTTTGCCTGCTAACATGGTCACGTCGAGCTAGGCGGGCGTGGTTTCAGTAACCATGGCACCTCAGTTCAACCATGTACCGCCTCTTTGCCCATTTTCAGTTATCTGGGAGTGACGTGCAGTGACGCACAGCTAAGATGGCAGCGGCCTCATTTTCGCCTCAAAACCGCTCTTCAGAAATCTACGGGTGACGTCACGGACACTACGTCCATATTTTTTTTTTACAGTCTATGTTTTTTTTTACAGTGTGTTCAGGGGATAGGCAGGTAGCGGATAGTGAGGAGATGTTTGCTGTATGTGACAAAAAATGTTTTGGCCTAAAAACGCATGACATTACTTAGAGCACCTTTAAACTTCACAACATTTCAAAGTCAAATATCTTACTTTTTACTCAACTACATTTTGCGAAATCAGTCGTTCTTTTTTTATTTATGTGTGGATAAAAAAACTGAACATATCAAGCATGTGGCAAGCCACCAATCAGGGTCCAGCGCGCACTCTGTTTTGAACTTGGTTTGGTTACTGCTTACTTAGTGCGTCACTGCGTCAGTGCAAAGCCATAACATTGAGAGTGCCATTATCTTCACTCTTCATAAATGACGGAAGAATCATGAACTCCTGACTCTAACGTGCCAGCGCCACAACACCCGTAGCCTTAAATTTGCTGGGTTTTTTTGAAGTCGTTGAAAAGAAGAAAGAGTCTTTGCCTGCCTTTCTTCTTACTGGAATTCTCCTTCCAACCTTAGGAACACACATTGAGGTAAGCCATTTTCATTAGTGGTCATTTTTAATTGAGTAATCGCATCGTGTTTGTTAAAGGTGCCTTAGAATTGAAAATTGAATTTACCTCGGCATAGCTAAATAATTAGAGTTCTGTACATGGAAATGACAAACACTGTGTGCAAAATTATTAGGCAATTTGATTTTCTGATCATATTTTTCCAAGCACATTTTACCAATTCCAATCCACATCAATCTTAATAACTACTATTAATATTGTATTTATTCATTTATAAGTGACATGAAGGCTGGAAATGAAAAATGTCTTATATTCAGGTGTGCAGAATTATTAGGCAGGTTTTCTTTTACAGGCAAAATGAGACAAAAAAGAGATTTAACTCAAAAATTAATATTAAATACTCATGAGAATGACGCAATACTAGAAATTGCAAAGTTAAAGCATGACGAAGGGACAGCAAAATGCTCATTGGGTCAGCGGGGTCACACAAAAACAGGTGGAGAAGAAAAGACGCATGTTAACTGCAAAATAATTAGGAATTAAGGTGAAGAATTAAGTGTGAAACCATCAGGAACCCTTTAGTCTCCAGCGCCACCATTTTCCAGAACTGCAACCTACCTGGAGTCTCCAGAAGTGCAAGGTCTCAGGATCTCAGAGACTTAGGTTAGCTAAAGAATCCTAAAAAATGACCCGCACTTGATAAGAATCACAAGCTGAAGTGTTATAAAATACATGAAGACTGGGTTTTTATAGGCCTTATAAACAGACAGCTTGAGAGTGACTCCTGAAGGACCAGCACCACATCCTCTTGTACCACTGTTTGAAGAATTTATCTTCCAAAATCTGGCAGCAAGGTGTGGGAGTTCACTTTTAGTCCATCTCTGCAAGGCAGACATTTCAGGATAAGAGATGGACTAAAAGTGAACTCCCACACCTTAATAAATGACATTTTCATTTTTGGGTGAACTAACCACTAATGTGTGGCATGTCAGAGCTGTACGGCTCTGTGATCAGTAGTAAATGCTTCTCCATCTGAACGCCAGAGGGCGCTCTTGCACAGAAACTCAAAATATGCCCTGCAGCAGAAGAAGATAACATGCATCATATCGCTGTAGCTGAATAAACAGAAGATTGAAATGCTTTGATTAGTTAAACATGACTAATAAACACACGACTGCCTTATTCTGTGTAAGAAGCACATCATCTCACAGAAGGACACTCAACTGTCATTATGAAGTGAGTTTGGAGTAAAAACATGTTATTAAATGTTGTCTTTTGTTGGACAAGATGTTAATAAATGCTTCTCGTGTCTGTAAAGAAGTTTGACGCATGTTGCCTTTTTAAATGTACATTATAAATGACTCAAACTCGCAGTGCTTTCAGATGGATTAGATGGATCGCAGCCTTTGCGATTTCATAATCGCACTAAGAATCGCGTTTAAGCGATAATCGCATTCAAGTTCAATGTTATTTTTCGTATCGTGCGATATATCGTGTAGCCCTAATGCGTTACGTGCGGCTCGATCGCTGCACACGCTGGTGCCATCTTAAGCTGTTGTCTTAGACTTTATGCTCTTTATAATATCTGATCATACTGCAACATTCTGTGTTACGTGAGCAACTTTCTGTGGCTTGAAACATCATGCTTGTCCTTAAATATACAGAGGTCTCTTATTCAACACTAACAACGTCGTAGCTTGATCCCGTTCAGGAGTGTGAAATCATGGGAATCGTCATCTTCACTTCACAGCCGAAGGAATCGGCCCGACTAAAGCAGAAATCCTGTTCATGATGAGGAAGCACTGTATTTCATTGCTTAGCTGCACGCTGCATCTAACTCCCGAGCTATTGCTGCGGGTGTATGCTTCCCCGACCAGACGACTACTACTAGCCTAAATACTAGTCTGTGATTTACAGCATGCTTTTTGTATCAGATTTGCTGCCGCTAGGGGTGTAGCTTCCCCCATATATTAAAAAAGAATAAAAATAAAAGATTTTTGCAGGCCTAGGCTCATTCAGGTAACTGCATTTAAAGGAACGTGGCATTCAGATTTTGGCACTCAGTTTGTGTTGGGGGATAATATCAGCATATGGTTTGTTTTGGGGGGTTATTGCTGCTATCCCTGCTCTTATCCATGTTAGGCTGCATGGATGCGCAGGGAGTTCTTGCCCAGAACAGAACCATACAAACTCTATGCAATTATCAATCATATTTGAAGATAGTGGTCCTGACAGAAATGAAGTTTGATTCTTAGCCTCTGTGTCCATTTCAGGCCTGGACTACATCAAGGACCATCTGGAGGAAGAGACTTCGAATCAACCACCAGCTGATGTTCCAGTGCCTCTGAGGAAGAGGACTTCTTTGCAAGCATGAAGCCTTCTCATGGTCAGGAAGGTGTCAAGCAATTAGATGGCTACCTGGCATGCAAAGCTGATGACAAAGAAATTCTGCAGCTTGTGAACGTCTTTTCAAGAATGTACTCAACAAACTTTGAGAATCAGCTCCTTCTCAAGCTGAATAAAAAATATTGACACTTTAGTTAGATCATCAGTGCCATACTGTACTAACACGCTCACCAGAAATGTCATTTGACACGTTGTGTAATTTGTTTGATATTTACACACACACACACACACCTACACACACACACGTGAAGCAGTACAAAATTAATGCACAAACACTGACAATCATACATAAAGCATCACAAAATTGATTAATCCAAGTTTTCATAAAAATAAAAATGGTTACAATAAACCTTAAATTGAATCGGTCTGCTTTTGAATCATCTTATTTCATTTGGTCCTGAAGGAAGTTGTTTAGCTTCAAGGTTTTGGCCTCATGCTAATTTTAACAGATATCAGTGTCTGAATAATTCTATTAATAGATCAGTGTGCTAAGAGTAAAAGTCTTTACACATAAACACACACATAAACTGAGACGATTAAGCAAGAGACTTGTGACAAAAATGATAAGGACATTATAGCCACAATAAATTATAGTACTTTGGATACTAAAGTACATTCGAAGGCAAATACTTTTTTACTTTTACTCAAGTGAAAGTTAAAAGGAAGTACTTTTAATTTTACTGGAGTAATATTTTACCTAGTGTATCTGTACTTTAACTCAAGTACTTGGTTTGTGAACTTCGTCCACTACTGCATATTAGGCTTCTTTATCAATCTCTGTTATAACAAGTTCTGTTATAATAAATGAAGCTGAGCAAATCTCCTCACACCACACAGTGCTCAAAACGCCAGAGTTTTTGTTCAGTTGTAACTTAAACACCTCTGATTGGCCATTGTGAAATCAACAGATATGTCTGTGATTGGCTACATCACTTGGAGACCACATGCTGCTCTTGGTTGGGCTGGTTTGGTACCAAGTAGAAGGAAGGAAAGTTAGTTTAGATTTCGAATAACTAATCGGGTCATAACATTGAAGTGAGACACGTGGCGGCCCTGCCTATTCTAGACCATAGGGCTGCATAATTAATCAAGTTTGAAATCCTACAATTACGGATGCCACAATTATATCATCGTTCAAAAGCGTAATTACAAAAAAAGTCCACTTACATTATTCTGTGTGCATAACTTAACTTAGATAACATAAGATAAAATAAGTTAATTTAAAGGTTTTTCCCATTGTTTTCTGATAACCTGTGATTCTAATGTAAATCATTTGCTGTTTTGTTTGTATAATTACTCCAGTGAACTAACAGTTGTTGTGTTTGTATTAATTTTGATGAACACAATAAAGAGTTGGGACATGTAGGCTTTTCTTCTTTCTTTTGACTGAGTTATTCCTAAAACTCAGTGAGATTTACATTACAGTTTAGAGTTCTCTAGAATGAGTGGCCAACTAGTGCTTATTCCTGGGTTTACTATCATTACAAAGTTGCTTGTCACTGCAAAAAGAGTATTTGATGCAACCAAGCTGCCAAAACGACTCTTTTCTAATAATAATAATAATAATAAACTTTATTTTATATAGCGCCTTTAAAAGTAGCATCTCAAAGCGCTTTACATACAAAATGAAATTAAAAAGATACACATAACAGTACAGGCAGTAAAAAAAAACTAATCAAACAAAAAATACCAAAAATAAAATAAAATAGAAAGGCAATATAATAACAAATAAAGTAATCACAAGAATCACATAAAGGCTATCCTAAAATAATATGTTTTAAGAGACGATTTAAAAACACTAAGGGATTCTGCATTCCTAATCTCAGAGGGCAGGGAATTCCACAATTTAGGAGCCAAAGAAGAGAAAGCCCGATCACCCATAGATTTTAGCCGTGTTGTTTGGACAGTTAAAAGACCAGCTTCAGAAGAGCGTAGAACACGTGTAGGAGTGTAGGGGGTTAAAAGCTCACGCAGATATTGAGGGGCCAAATTATTCAAGGCCTTATAAGTGAGCATAAGAATTTTAAATTCAATACGAAAACTAACAGGAAGCCAGTGCAATTTTTCCAGGATAGGTGTAATGTGCTCCCTTGCACTGGTCCTAGTCAGAATTCTAGCAGCTGAATTTTGTACCAACTGTAATTTACTTAGGGTAGCTTTAGAAACTCCAGCCAGCAGTGCGTTACAATAATCAATACGTGAAAAAACAAAAGTGTTGATTAACTTTTCAGCCACAGAGAAAGTCAACATGGGACGTAATTTGGCAATGTTTCTGAGATGAAAAAATGATGCTTTGACTGTGTTACGAACATGATGGTCAAATGTTAAATTGGCGTCAAATATCACCCCCAGATTTTTTAGTTTAGTTTGGAATTGTAAAGCAGAGCCATCCACACTTAAGGTTATGGACTCTGCTTTACGCAACTGATGAGGTGAACCAATCAGCATCACTTCAGTCTTGTCACTGTTTAGACAAAGAAAATTTTCAGACATCCATTTTTTAATCTCAGTAAAACATTGAGAAAGAAAAGACACAGGCATATTGACACCAGGTTTTGAATGTATATAGATCTGAGTGTCATCAGCATAAAAGTGAAAGTTAAGACCAAGAGTTCTTAAAAGTTGGCCAAATGGAAAAATGTAAATACTAAAAAGTAAAGGGCCCAAAACTGATCCCTGGGGAACACCACAGTGCACCTCACCGATCTCAGACTTGCAATCACCCATCACAACAAACTGCTTGCGATCAGAGAGGTAAGACTTAAACCACTGTAATGCAGAATCAGAAACTCCAAAGATAGTCTCTAAACGGGTGATTAAAATGGAGTGATCTATAGTGTCAAAAGCGGCACTAAGATCAAGAAGAATCAGTATAGACAGATGTCCAGAATCAGAAGCCATTAACAAGTCATTAGTGACCTTAACTAACGCTGTTTCAGTGCTGTGAAGTTTACGGAATCCAGACTGAAGTGGCTCAAAAAGATCATTAGAGGAAAGATGAGAAAGCAGTTGAGAAGCCACTGTTTGTTCCAAAATTTTGGTGAGGAAAGGAAGATTGGAGATGGGACGAAAATTATTCAGATTATTAAAGTCCATGTTGTTAGTTTTTGGTACAGGGGTGACAGCAGCAGTTTTAAGTGCTGCTGGCACAACACCGGTGCACAGAGAGTTATTGATAATTCTCAAAACAACAGGAGAAGAGGGAATCAAAACATGATTTAAAAAGACAAGATGGTATCGGATCAGCTCTGGAAGTTGAGGCTTTCAGTTTTGAAACCATATTACATAGAGACTGGGAGTCATGAATAGCAAAGTTGGAGAGAGAAATACCAGAAAATGCAGAAATATTTAAGGAGGAGGCAGCAGAAGTATGAGTGGAAACAATGTGGTTTCGTATATTATGAATTTTGGTGCTAAAAAACTCCAAAAACATATTACAACGGTGAGTTGAAGCAGGAACATTAGAGAGGCTGTGATTTTTAAGCAGCTTGTTGATTGAGTAAAACAGTTGTTTAGGGTTTCTCTGATTGCTGACAATTAACTGAGAAAAATAAACAGATCTAGCTGACACAATTTCAGCCTTATATTTAAATAAGCTGTCTTTCCAGGCCTGGTGATGAACAGTTAAACCTGATATGCGCCATCTACGCTCCATTTTGCGACACAAAGCCTTCATTGCACGCAGATCATCATTGTACCAAGGAGCAGAGCGTGCAAAAGAAACAGATCGTGATTTCAAAGGAGCCAGCGTGTCCAGGCCAGACAAGAGAACAGAATTCAGCACAGAAACATTGTCATCCAGATCATCAGACAGAGAATCACAACTTAAAAAAGAGTCAATAAAATCAGAAAAATCAGTGGGCTCAATAGATCTCCACTTGCGATAATTAATGATGCGAGAAGTGGAAGTGATCATGTCAGGTAATTCCATGTTAAAAAAGACAGCCCGGTGATCAGACAGACCTAAATCTGAGGTTGACAACTGAGACACAAATGAACCATTGGGAATCACAAGGTCTAAAGTGTGGCCTTTGTCATGTGTAGAACAGTCCACGAGTTGGTTTAGTTCAAAGCACTCCAATATGGACAAGAAGTCTTTTGTTATTGTAGAGTCTTTTATATCCATATGGATGTTAAAATCCCCCAGGAGAAGAATTCTTTCAAACCTGAGGCAGAGAAAAGACAACATATCTGATAATTCAGATAAAAAGTCTTTATTTGTCTTAGGAGGCCTGTAGACTGTAACCACTGCAGTAGAGAGGGGCGCAGAAACACTCAAGACAAGACATTCAAATGAGTCAGATTTGGGGACAGCCACGGGACACATGTTGAACTGTTGGTTGTGCAACACAATGATGCCCCCACCTCTACCAGAGGAACGCGGGAGATCAAATAATCCATAGCCAGCAGGAGTCAATTCATTAAAAAGAAGACCATCAGATTCTTTGTGCCATGTTTCAGTTAAACAAAAAAGGTCCAACTTGTGTTCTAAAATAATGTCAGATAAAACAACGGCTTTGTTGTTAACAGAGCGTGCGTTAAACAGTGCTGATTTCAGCAGACGCGGGGGGGCAGATGAATCCGATGTATCCTCCACACGCCCGAGTGCTGATAAGTTATTAAAATTAACCCCTGTAGGTCTAAACTGCAGTCTATGGGGTTTGCGCCGAAACCTCGGATAAGCGACAGGTTTAAATGTTGAGCATAAAAGACTACGCCTTGACGAGCGATGTGTGTAAGGCTTAGGTCGCAATATTCCAACATGACTGCAGAGAGCACGTATATCATTCGCCAGTTCTAAATGTCCGTTCAGGTTGAACAACTGGCGAGCAGTGTACCTGAGAGCCATTCGGGGAGGATCCACACCAACAGCAGCCTCACAGCGGTGTAAACAGTGTACGTCCTGGGCCAGGCAACAGAAGAGTATATTCCAGTAAACCGTACTCAGAGATAGAAGCAGTAATCCAGCATGTGAAGAGTGATTCCACATCACGGAAGAATAAAAAGACACAGATTGTATTCACTGGCTCATAGAAAGAAACTACAAAAAAATAAACGGGAGAGAGGAGCGGCAGCCAAACGCGCCAGCGTGCTTCTACTTCCTCCTGATCACTTCTGGAAGCAGAACAGCAGCGGTGAGCAATGAGGAGACGAGGAGAGAGACGCAATGACATCAGCCAATCAAAACAGAGAGACGCAATGACATCAGCCAATCAAAACAGAGACGCAATGACATCAGCCAATCAAAACAGACGTCATTTATCATAAACCGAGCGTTTCTGACAGACGCTCACAATGAGGCTGGAGATATTCATGTTTTGTGCAAAAATATCTGAACATTCTTAAATCAAGACACATTTACTTCAGGAGAAAAAATTACTGAAGATATAAAGTCTAGTTTTCTGGAAAAAAAAAGTAAAAAAACAAAAGTAAAAATTGCCAAAGGGCAAGAATGATAATCTTGTTGTTCTTTAAAGCTGCTGTCCGCAGTTTTTCCTCTTTCCCGCCATCTCTGTTTGAAACATGCGATTGCAGTCATATGCGGAACAGTTATCTGTACGTGTGTTGTGCTTCGGCACAGCTCGTCAGCGCGGATGAATCTAATGCTTGCTGTCAGTCACCGCAACGGTGTGGATACTGTACTTCAGGATCACAGATTCTGTCTTGAAAGTATGACCAATATAAGAATTTTCACTGGAAAATATCATCTGAACAAGTAAGTGTCTGCCACTTTTGTTCTGACCAACTGAGGAAAAAAGCATTAGGCCTACAATAAATCGCGCTGCCAATGATGATTAAATCTAACGATCGCTTAGCTCGGATCACGTCAAACCGTGCAAATTATTATTAATGTTATATTGTTCTCAAATTGTTAATGTTAACAACATCAACATTGCGTGAGTGTGTATTTAGTGTGTATTAGTGTTACCTGTAGATTTCAATTTCTGTAGCCACTCCACAGTCCGAAGTCTTTTGCTTTTGACTACGGCTGAATCTCCAGTTGTCCCTGATGATTGTCATTTGGACCTTTCTGGATTACAATCCGCCATCAAAATGATAAGTTTAATTATTTCAGCTGCTGTGAGAAAAGGCTATAAACGTGCCGCTACCGGCAGCTTCCTCACATGATTTAACTGAGCCTCTCGACGGGACTCCTTTCTGTTTACGGACGTGACGTAATGACGCACAGAGGAACTGCTGCATGCTCAAATTTCCAGCGGAAATCCGCCATATCGCTCTTATTATAAAACATTATTACAAGCTTACCGTTGTGAATCGAGACAAGATAATTAGATAGTTTTGAACACTGGCTGGTTATGTACTTGTTCAAAAGTTGATTTTGGATAATTTTTAACCAAAAAAAGTTGCGGACTGCAGCTTTAAATTAAGATTATTTTTCTCACCTCATTGGCAGATATTTTTATGTGTGACTAATTCATGTACGTGTGTGACCTGTTGAAATGTAAGTTAAATCTTTTATTTTGACATTACTGTAGTCACAATGCTGACAGAGTAAATATGTGTTAGAAAACTAGACCTTCATCACTCATAATATTCCCATTCACAGTAATCCACCTTCTCTATCGTTTCATTTATTTTATGGCATAATCACACCTCTTTAAATATATAATAATGTAAAACACTGGCTAGTGCTGTACAGTAAAAAGTAAGACACTTCAAGCACAGCCGTCACTGTAATAGTTCACTGTAGGGTGATTCTCTGAATTGGGTGCCCTTCAAGTCCCCCAAACTTACTTCAAAGATTTTCAATTGAAGGAAATCACAAAATGCATTTTAACGCTGTCAATTAATAGAACCAGGTGCCTTTGCATTATAATGCAACACAATTGCTTTTTTAAAATTTTAATTTAAAGATAATGGGTTGCCTAAGTAGTAGACAACAAGCATGTTTGCATGTCCTCACTAACCATCATTACATTTTCATTGAATATCAAACAAATAAAAAGTGCAATTAATACCAAAATGTTGCTGCTAATATAATCATATGTTGGTCTACTTTAACTAAAATATAAATATATATATAAAAATGCATTAATTATATATGAAATTGCAATATTTATACACGTCCTCCAGTTTGTTTTCAACCCCGTCACGCCATACTATTTACCCCCCTATAAAAATAATGGATCAATCCCTGTGGCATCACATCCAGGAAGTGACATCACACAAGTCTCTTGAAGAGCATGCTGCAAAGAAAGGCAAGTGTCAGTATCTTTTCTTACCTATATTTCATGTTTTTCACTGTCAGATTTAGATTGTCAGGCTCAACATTTCAACTCTGTTGTATGACTAAATGATAGTAAACAACGGTTTAAGATGAATTAAATAATAGTTTTGCAAAACATTACAATTTTATGATGTCCTAAATGCCATGTGGTGCTACTGTCTTAGCTAAGTATGGAGTTAGAGCTACTGTTAGCCAAAAACTTCAACCCCGTCACATTTTTTATTATAACGGGGTTGAATCGTTGTGACAGGGTTGAATGTTTGACACTTCTTAGTAGATTACTCAATTGTAGACTTGTTGTATTGTGATGTGAACTGTCAGAAATAATCGATTATGGTATTTTATGTTCAATATTTTCAGACATCCCAATGGCAAAAACAGCAGCAGAGAGGCAAAGACAGTACAGAGCAAGAAGGGATGCAGACCCAGAGAGAAGGGAAAATTATCTCAGGAGTGAGCGTGAAAGGTGGAAAAGGGACACAGAGGCAGGGAAAAATAAAAAAATAAGCAATCTGGGTGACAGAGCTAAACGACATAAGCGAAAGATTTGGAGGGATGCTAAAAAAAGACAGAAGAACAGGGAAGCTTTGAGGAATAGCGACACCCCTCCACAAAGTCCTGATAATCAAAATGCAGAGCAACCTAGATCTGGGTCCTCGAGGTCAGTTGTAAGGAGTTAATTTAGATTAGATGAAGTTGAGTGTAAGTTAGTGTGTGTTAGAGAGAGTAAGTGTATACTAGGGCTGCACGATTAATCGCATGCGATTGTCATGCGTGTCTCATCAGTAAAGCCGGTTCTGTGATTAGCGGTAAATGTCCATCACCTGCTTTCAAATGGAGCGGCACTTAATATACAGAGCCGTAGTTCGCGGACAAGCTACGCAATATCGCGTTCATAATCGAAGGCGATTCATCTGCGATTATGAATAATACGATATTGCGTAGCTTGTCCGATGTTTGGGCCAGGCTTTCTGAATAAAGAATGAATTAATGGACATGTTACAGTCCTGTTTTCAAAGTTCAATGTTAAGCACTAAAAACAAGTTTTAATCAAAATGAGATCCCAGCAAGGTAGTTTTCCATAGTCTATGTTGTTTTTATAAGGGATTTTTTGGACCAAATGGAAAGATCGATTGATGTTTATGATTAATTAATGCTTAATGCTTTTGATTTAATGTTAAATACTTACTAAAATGTTTGTTTGTTTTTGCCAACTTTAATAAAATAAAATGTTATTGAATGTGATATCATTAATTTTACAGGTAAGAAATCCATACTATATTGAAATAATGATCATCACTTCAACCCTGTTATCATTTTCAACCCCGTTATGCTGAGTTCAACCCTGTTATTTGATAGTTTTTATTAATATTTTTGTGATAAGAAGACAAATTAGGTCAATGTTTGTTTTGCTGTGTGCAGAACTTACAGGACAGTCTGAAAAAATATGAAAGCCTGATTAAATTCTAATGTTAATGCATATTTTGTGATAAGATATGAAGACCAATGTTAGATACAGTTTTCTTGACCTGATTTGGTATTCAAATGGTATTTAAAAATAAAATTCTACATGCAATAAATGATATCAAACAAGGGACATCTCATTGAAAAGCTTCTACAAGAATTTACTTGAAAATCTTTTTAAATCATATTTAAACAGGGTCCAAGTGGTCTGTGACGGGGTTGAATTACAAAACAATTTTCAGTAAGAAAAAACACTCAATATCAATTAGAATTTCATGCGTGAGGTGGGAAAATGTTTTTTCTTAAAGGTTGTACTAATCCACTATCACATGAAATGATCAGAAATATAACTATTTAAGGTATATATAAAAAAAAAAAGGTATGACCCAAAAGGCACCCATCTCAGAGAATCACTCTGTAACTGTATGAAAGTTGTTAAGGTGTGGATCTTAATATAGGTGGCAACCGCTACAGATTGTCCAGGCAGAACAATAAATCACTTGGTCCATGTCCACAAAAAAGATTCTTTACTGTTGTCTTTGTTCATACATCAGTATGAGTGTGTGGTTCTATAAATGAACAATAATGAATATATAATATACAATTATGAGGCAGAAACAATAATAACAATGATACATAGCATACAGATTTGGACATAGTTAGAAGCCCAGCAGGTGTATATTTCCTCAGATTATACATATATTCACTTTAAATCAACAATCAAATAAAGCAGAAATAAAAATCTCCACATCATATTTAAACAGCTGCATTCAAAGTCTGTTATTCAGCGTGTCTTATGCTGAAATGAATGCGCGATTGTAGTTACGTGCGCATTGACAACTTCAAAGCGATTAGCGAACATTTAGTCTTGCAATATAATGTAGAACTAACTAGATCTAACAACAGATACATAATAGGGTATTTAACTACTTACTTTTAAGATGTACGCACACAGTATGAACAAAAATCAGCAAGAAATCGGACCAGATCAGCACGATCAAATGACGCAGTTTCAATACAAGTCTGGACACGAACAGTCTTTGATTAACATTCAGTTCTGCTGATTTAAACCAATGAAATTACAGAATACTAGTCAGGTGATTCAAAGATAATACGTGCATCCTGCAGTGCAATATAATAAATATCCAGCGGAGGGTGCTAACGTCATTATTAAAGCTTGGCCTTTTGTACAGTAACAGTCGTCAAATAGCTGAACATTAAGCATTTATGATGAATAATTACTGAAGATTAAATGTCATAATGATATATTATTATTGCTATTAATATTAGCAGTAATTTATGTCATTTTATCTTCATTCACAAGTGAAAATGTCTCAATTCCATCTTTACTGATCAATGGTGTCGACCGACCCTTTGCACCACCTAGTGGTGATTTCACCAACGAGTTTCACACAGGGTTCCTACACATTTTCCATTTCAAAATTCCATACAGTTTGATTTTTCCCCTGTGCTACACTACAAAGCGAGTGGGGATACACACGATTTATGTGTCGTTTGCTGGGAGTGGAGCATGCATGTCAGCTCATGTCAGTTGGCTTTATTCTCGAGGGAATAAAAGTCTAAGGTCGGATCTCGCGCTTGCCAAGACAGCGCGTGGATTGAGTTTTCATTAAAGAATATAGCTCAGATCTCGCGCTTGCCGAGGCAGCGTGTGGATTGGGTTTTCATTAAAGAATATATGGCTCGGATCTCGCGTTGCCGAGGCAGCGCGTAGATTAAGTCTGCAAGAATGAATATACGGCTGGGGTCTTGCGTTTGCCGAGGCTGCGCATGTATCACGTGTCCGTAATTATGCATGTGTGTGTGTGTATGTATATGTATATATATTTACATATTAAGGGATCTGAGCAGACGGGAGTTTCCCTTTCTCTCTTTCCCTAAAATACCTTGCGAATTATTACGAGCTATAATTCTTTTTTGTATTCTAAATATATTCAGTCTGTTCAAAAATATATATTTATATAAGAACTGGCTGCATTTAATTTGAGGATTAAATGAAATATTGAATACATTAAATTCTGAGAAATTTAAAAGAAAGTGTCGCCACCCTTGGTCCCCCGCAGAAAGCTTGGGGACAGGGACAGGCGACACAGCTGAAGTCTTTGTGGGGTAACACAGATCTGCGGACTGTAATTATCACCAAGAAGGCTTCGAAGAGGTCCTGATGCCAGTGGCACGGGACATTGGAGGGCAGCCCCCTCCAGAGAGGGTTGGGTATTAAAATACTTGGTACCCATCCCTCTTTGGCGCCCTCAGGGGGCCGTTCTGCTAACCCTGCCACCCAGTGTGCTTCAGGGCGCAGCGGTCTCCACCGATCCTCCGAGGAGGGCCGGTCATCACTTGATTCGGCTGTCCTTGCCGGTTCGCCGCTTCAGGGCGCCGAGTCAAGTGTTCAAAAAACACCAGAGGCATCGAGAGACTGGTTCCCTTTGTAAATAAGGCAGAATGGAAACTTCTCCCAAATATTTCAAAATGGGTGCTGCTCACAATAGAAAAGGGTTACAAATTCGGGTCTCGCCCGCCCCAGTTTAATGGGATCCTTCCCACAGTGGTGGCCCCCGAGCAGTCTCTGGTAACGGAACAGGAGGTTATGACGCTCTTGCAAAAAGGAGCTATAGAAGGGGTTCTCCTCCCAGCAAGCTGTCAGGGTTTTACAACCTATACTTCATTGTTCCAAAGAAGGGACAGATCAGGTCCGAGGACTGGTTTGTTGTGATAGACCTGAAAGATGCTTACTTTCATGTATCCATCCATCCTTCTCATAGGAAGTTCCTCAGGTTTGCTTTCGGGGACAAAGCTTACCAATACAGGGTTCTTCCTTTCAGCCTATCATTATCACCCCGCACGTTCATGAAGTGCGTGGATGCAGCGCTGGCTCCATTGAGACTCCAGGGCATCCGCGTGCTGAACTATATCGACGATTGGTTGATATTAGCTCAAACAGAACAGTTAGCAGTTCAACATCGAGATGTTGTTCGGTCGCACATGAAAAAGCTTGGGCTGAGGCTCAATGCCAAAAAGAGTGTGCTGGTTCCGAGTCAGATTGCAAACTATCTAGGAGTAATCTGGGATTCTACCACGATGCAGGCGCGGCTGTCTCCTGCTCGTGTGAATTCCATTCTCGGAGCCGTGAATGGGGTGAAGTTAGGCCAGTCACTCACTGTAAAACAGTTTCAGAGACTGTTGGGTCTGATGGCAGCTGCGTCCAACGTGATTACTATTGGCCTTCTGCACATGAGACCCTTACAGTGGTGGCTCAGGACCAAGGGGTTTTTCCCTGAGGGGAAATCCTTTTCGCATGATCAAAGTCACGCGGCGATGCCTTCGTGCTCTGGTCATGTGGAAAAAGCCTTGGTTCCTGTCCCAGGGACCCGTGCTGGGAACTCCTCGTTGTCGCGTAATGCTTACGACAGATGCTTCCCTCACGGTGTGTGTGTGTGGGGGGGGGGATCGATCATGAGTGGTCGCTCGGCTCAGGGTCTATGGGAGGACCATCAGTTCTCCTGGCACATAAATCGGCTGGAGATGATGGCGGTATTTCTTGCAGTAAAATACTTCCTCCCAGACCTGAGGGCATTAAAATGTGGGAGCAGACGCCCTGTCGAGGCAGGGGCCGAGGCCCGGGGAATGGAGTCTCCATACTGAGGTGTGGAGCTCACTTTGGAAAACTGGTCGAGCTGAAATCGACCTATTTGCTTCAGGGGAATCAACCCAGTGTCCACTGTGGTTCTCCCTATCTCATTCAGCACCACTGGGTCTGGATGCCATGGTACAGACATGGGCGAGGCTGCGTCTGTATGCATTTCCCCATTCGCTCTGCTCCCGGGAGTTCTGGAGAAAGTACGCCAGGAAGGGGTCAGTCTAATATTGATAGCCCTGTACTGGCCAACCAAAATATGGTTCTCAGACCTAGTGTCACTTCTAGATCTAGATCTTCAAACACTTTCAGCTGCTTCTTTGTGTTTGGAATTCGCACCTGGAATGGTCAAAGCGTTCCTGCACACTAGACCAGGCTATATATAGGTCCCCACCAACGTCCCAGGTTCCATCGTACTTCAGGCCTTCCATCTTCCTCCATTTACAACTTCGTATCAGGAGAAACTCAATCTGCTCTGCCCAGTGAGGGCTTTAGATGCATATGTCCACAGAGCTGCCCTGTGGGGCAAAACAGATCAATTGTTTGTGTGTTTTATGGGTCTCATTAGAAAGGAGGTCCAGCATCTAAGCAGAGAATGAGCAAGTGGGTGGTCGAGGCTATCTCACTTGCTTATGAGGGGGCCGGACAGCCATCTCCATTAGCTGTCCGTGTTCACTCGACTAGAGGTATAGCGGCCTCAAAGGCCTTAATGTCAGGAGTATCCATTAATGACATATGTTGTTCTGCTGGATGGTCATCCCAGCACACATTTATTGGTTTTACAACCTGGACGTAGGCTCCTCTCCGGGGTCCTCAGTTCTGTCTACAAGATAACAGACAGGTACTTGGTGATACGGCGTAATTGGGATAGCGTTCCCATCACGTCATTCGACATAGCGTCGATAGTTCCCACGAAAGGGAACGTCTCGGGTTACAGATGTAACCCCTGTTCCCTGAGTAAGACGTTTTCTCTGCTTCATGTTTGTCGTAGGCGTCTTACAGTCTTTTAGTGATTTTTAAATCAGTGTTTGATTGTTGAAATAAAGTTTTGTATTTAGTATTCACATCTAGGCCCTTCTCTTCTGAAAACTACGTTCCTGTGTGACTTCTGTTGGGGATTAATCTACAAGTACTAATATATTCCCTGTTTAAAAGGGTGGCGTAGTCCCTTTCCGACCATACCACTCGCTACATAGGCGTAATATTTAATTCGTTTAACATTCTAATAATTAGACACATTTACTTCATAGACATCTTTCTCTGATTTATCCATTCTGTTCTGTTGTCAGTATTTGTTGGTATCAAAACATTTCTATAGAGTAGCCTATGAGTACGAGTAGCCTAAACAAGTGCAGTATCAGTTTCTGTAATATTTTAGAAATTCATAACTTTATAAATATCTGCAAAGTAAAAAGAGGTGTAAAAGGTGATGTGTATGGGGGTCTGGGGGCATCCTCCCCCAGGAGAAGATTTTTGTGATTTTAACATGTAAATGAAGCATTTTGGTGCACTCTGACAAGAACATAAATGGGAAAAACAACATTTGCTTCAAGTAAAAATAAATAAATAAATAAAAATAATAATAAATTAATGGCAGTAGGGCTGAGCATTGACACAAATTTCACAATTGAATGCAATTTTGATTCAGAAGCTTGCGATTTGATTTTGATTTGATTACCTTCGATTCAATATTGATTCATTTGGGGCCTATCAGGTCAAGTATATGGCAAATTTCCTCAAAGAAAAAAAATCTCTCTCAACTAATGCTGTAAATTATACAAGGAACCATAGCTGGTACATCATTATAATATTAGGTTAAAATTGATTTGCAAGCTACTTTCATATAGGCTAAATTACACATAAGGAAGTTTATATAATTTTTTAATGACAATTATTTCTCTACTCTTTTTTTTTTTTTAGGCCTAAACATTTAAATGGTGGCTGTCATGAAACAGATTTATACATTTAATATTGAAGCACATGTTCAGTACAAATACAATGAATATGCAATAGCCTATAGTGCATATATTTAGCAAAATGCTCCTCTCGAAGTTCATTTTTGTAGCTGAATAATGAGTTTTTGGACATTGAACAGCTTTTCTGAGGTAGGCTAAATGTGACATTTTTACATGCTGTTTTATTGATGCCTTTCTGCAGTTGAAACAATGATTGATCGATTGCATGTGATACAGATTTCAGTAAGTTGTACTTTATCTTTCAACGTACCTTCGGATGTTCAATCATGTTTATTTTGTGCTGTAACTAGTAAAGCGGATGAGATGGTTGGTTCAAGAGTGCTACAGTGATCTATCATGCCACAGAGCACAAAGAAAGCTCACGACTCACTCCTGTCTATGGGAAAGTAGCCCATTTTCGATTCTTGTGAGAATCCTGAGACACGCACTCGCCCTGAAAAAACCTCTTCGGATCTACACGATTTACATAAATTATGTATTTTGATTCAAAAGAGCTAATTTTGCTGTAAAGTGACTAGTTTGCAGGTATAATAAATTAGAAAACAATAGAGACAATAGTCTGGAAACACAAATATTTTTCCATACTCTGATTTCTTTTTTCCATACTTATCCAGACCTGGAAATTCAAATTCCATATTCCATAAATTCCATCAAATTCCAATTAGCGTAGGAGCCCTGTTCACACGTGACTGGGTTGTGTTTACCCGCTGCATAACAGGCGTTTTAGTGACTATCTACTGTATTAAAGAGGCGTGTCGTGACCCTTTAAGATCCTGTTATTGAGGAGAAAATCTCTCATTTAAGAACATTTATTTTAAATGTGTCAGATTCATGATTAAATATGATACTTTAGTTCATGATTAAACACTCACAGAGCTTTTCTGCAGTTGATCACAGCTGGTATCAGTCTTCTTCTCCCCTCATCTGATGTGATTCTGATGTATTTCATGAGGTTCAGCTCATCCAGCGGCTCCTCTGACATCTGAATCATGTAGGAGATTGTTGAACAGTGAGACAGAGAGAGAAACTCCTCTGAGCGTTTGTCTGATTTCACAAACTCCTGAATCTCTCTGGACAGAGACTGATCTTTGACTTCCAGCAGACAGAGGAACAGATTGATGGATCTTTCAGTGGAGAGATCTCTATATTCATCTTTTATCCTCTCTTTAATGAAGTGTGTGGTTCTCCTGATGGTCTCTGAGCTTTTCATTGTGCGTGTCATTAGACCCTGTAAGAGTCTCTGATTGGACTCCAGTGAGACGCCCAGCAGGAACCGCAGGAACAGATCCAGCTGTCCATTCTCATTCTTAAGGGCATTATCTACTGCTGATGTTAATAGTGCATACAGAGGGTCTTTATCAGATCTGAAAAATCTGAATTCATCCAGTGGTTTCATGCTCTTGAACACACGTGAATAAAACACATAGAAAGCAGCGAGAAACTCCTGAAAGCTCAGATGAACGAAGCTGTAGACTTTCCTCTGATGAATCACAGATTCCTCCTTAAAGATCTCAGTGCAAATCCCAGAATACACTGAGGCGTCAGTGACGTCTATGCCGCTCTCTCTCAGGTCCTCCTCATAGAACATCACATTGCCCTTCATCAGCTGATTGAAAGCCACTTCAGCAAGTTTCATAATCACATCTCTGTTGGACTGCAGCAGTTTCTCTGGATCTCTCTCTTCATACTTCTGATTCCTCATGTTGATCTGAATCAGCAGGAAGTGGACGTACATTTCAGTCAGAGTTTGAGGGATTTCTGCACTCAGATCTTCTTTCAGGAGCTTCTGAAGCACAGTGGCTGAGATCCAGCAGAAGACAGGTATGTGGCACATGATGTGGAGGCTTCTTGATCTTCTGATGTGTGAGATGATTCTGCTGGCTTGATGCTCGTCACTGATTCTCCTCCTGAAATATTCCTCCTTCTGAGGCTCATTGAATCCCTGAATCTCTGTCAGACGGTTGATGTATTCAGAGGGGATCTGATTGGCTGCTGCTGGTCTGGAGGTGATCCAGATGAGAGCAGAGGGAAGCAGATCTCCTGTCATGAGCTTTGACATCAACACACCCACTGATGAAGTCTCAGTCACATCAGAAACTTCCTGAGCATCTGAAAACATCAGTGTGATTCTGCTTTCATCCAGACCATCAAAGATGAACACAACTTTACACTCCTCATAAATCTTTGAGTCCAGATCTTGAAGTTCAGGATGAAAGTCCAGCAGAAGTCTGTGAAGACTGTACTGATGATCTCGGATCAAGTTCAGCTCTCGAAATGGAAGCACAAACATGAAATCTACAGCCTGATTGGCTTTTCCCTCAGCCCAGTCCAGAATGAACTTCTGCACAGAGACGGTTTTTCCGATTCCAGCGATGCCTTTAGTAAGAACAGTCTTGATCTGGTGTTTCTCCTCACATCCTGGTTCAGGTGAGGCTTTAAAGATGTCATTGCAGTAGATTGGAGTGTCTTGTGAGTGTTGTGTTCTGGCTGTTTTCTCCATCTGTAAAACCTCATGTTCTTTATTCACTCCTTCACTCTCTCCCTCTATGATGTAGAGCTGTGTGTAGATCCTGTTCAGGAGGGTTTCATTCTCCTGGAGGTTCGGTCCCTCAAATAATCTCTCATACTTGTTCTTCATGCTGGTTTTGAGCTGGTCTTTGACTCTCTGGAGTTCATCATCTACTGCTTGAGGAGAATCCTGGTCTCCAGTCTGGTCATCTCTGATTGGAAACAAAATACAAACATAAAAACATGTTCATCAATAAATCATGCAAGGAACAGCAACACATTTAAGAGAGAAGTTTCAGCAGTGTTGCCAACTTAGCAACTTTGTCGCTAGATTTAGCGACTTTTCAGACCCCTTTAGCGACTATTTTTCAAAAAGCCTAGTGACAAATCTAGCAGCTTTTTGGAAAAACCTCAGTAACTTTCCAAATGTCACCAGCACTGTCCTGTGAGCGCAAGATCTTGCTTTCCCGCTGCCGTCACACCTCTCTCAGTGTCTACTCTGTTCATTGAGTGGCTGAGAGGAGCAGCAGCACATTCAGTGCACGGCATCTGACAGACGTGAATGAGCGAGTTACACACAAGCACACAGTGTTGCCACGGACAAAAGACTATTTCTGATTCTCCTTTGTTTTATATTTAAATAATTTAGTTTGATGGTTTTGTTTTCTATTTTTCTCATGTGCTTATTACTTATATTACTCACTATCACAGGGCTTTAGTTCATCCAGTTTCCGAACTCTCTGAATTCATGTAATTTACAAATATATAAAAATGTCATTCATTATATCATACATGTTCTGTTGCCAGGCAAAAAAATTAAAATGTGTATATTTATATATATATATATATATATATATATATATATATATATATATATATATATATATATATATATATATATATATATATATATATATTTGTGTTATCATCTGAAATGTGCTGCATCTTATATTTGTCTGTTTTGGACTCTTATGTAGAAGTTTTGGTCTCTTAGATTCCTGTCCTAGTTTTGTCTTGATTACTTGGGCTTTAAAAGACACTTAATATTCAGAAATATCATTGATGTGCTGGCACTGAAATTATCAGATGAGAACAAATAATGACACTACTGTCTACTGTAATAAAATGTGATGCTAAACTTATCTGCGTGTTTTTCCTCTCAACAAAGTAATTTTTCACTCGTTGTGACTTACAGTCAGTTGTGATTTATTTTCTGGAAAATACTGTAACTGTTTCCATGACAACTAAAAATTCTGCTTTCTGCTTAGACCTGTACATATTCATCGTTTTCATCTTGCTATACAAGTAAACACTGACATTGTACATTGAGACACTTTTTTATAAGAAAATCAATCTAGTTTCACTACAGCAGGAAACTCACTAAATAATGCTGATAATCACCTGGGGTCAGAGGTCACTGCTCCATCACTGAATTTAGGAGGATGGCCCATGGATCCATCGCTCTTCAGAGACACACAGCTGGGATCTGGAGATGAAGATCTCTTTCTGAAGATACTGAGATATAATAATAATTCATATACATCTTTACACTGTAATTAACATAATATAATTAATTCAAATGCTGTTGTATGAGTCAGTCTATTGTCTCCAGTACAGGACAGTGTCTCACCTGGGGTCAGAGGTCACTGCTCCATCACTGAATTTAGGAGGATGACCCATGGATCCATCACTCTTCAGAGACACACAGCTGGGATCTGGAGATGATCTCTTCCTCATTTCAGAGTCTGACATCTTCCCTGTATATGGAAACACTGGGAACACTACAGGGTCGGATCTACCGGGGTGGCAACTGCCACCCTAAGAAAAAGCTTTGCCACCCCATCTGCCACCCCAAAATTATCAGAGAATAAAATATAAATGTAAGCAGTGTTTCAAGTACTACTGCTTTTCAGCAGCGGCGCTTCAATGTTATGACATAAAAAAGTCAGCATAACACAAAATAATGGCAAGAAATATCATCTCTTTCAATAAACTGTGCATGATGGTTGCACACGCACGCCCAGTGTATTCAGCTTCATTAACAAATGACTCTTATGAACCGGTTCTTTAAGAGTCAAAAACACAGCGCAGCCAAGTTCACTTACGATTTTTTCCTCTATTTGTTTGTGAATCGGAAAATGACTGCTTCCCGGTTAACTCAGAAGTCCTGTGAGAAATGTAATCCCATCCGAATATGTCCGAGATTCATTTTCATATTTTTTTGGAGAGCTGATTCACCGACCGCTCCACTTTCATCATGAATAAATGTCTTTTTGTCATCCGACGAAACCATAACATGAAATCAATAAGAAGACCCCAATCACAGAATATAATAGCACAGTTAGGTAAGAATCTAAATGTATTTTAGCTTTTCTCGATTGCTAACATGTCACTTATAAGTTAATCACTTATAAGTGATTCAGTTGGCCCAATTTCCCAAACCATTCGTTCAGTTCTCAAAACAAAGACATTTCTCAAAATGTTTAATAATGACAACATTTGGTAGCAAAACTGATGACACACCAGACAAAATCTGAGAGAGAGAGAGCTGAATGAATAATTTACAGGGATATAGTCTAGTGTCAGAAGACCAATACACTGCTATAGTACTGTATATATTGTAATGAAATTTGGCCAAATGTGCAGAGGATACTGAATTTACTTTTACTGCAATTGACAGTACACTGTATTGTGTGTCCTGTTCTTCATACCTCACTTAATACATCTGAGATGATGTGACAGATGTCAGATCTTCTAATCATGATAACTGATCTCTGGCTAATTTGGTATTTTTTCATGCTTTTCATCTACTGCAAGATCAATTTATAACAGTAAAATGAAAAAAGAAAAAAAATCCTTCCAAAAGTTCATTGCTGTATTTTACTGTATCTGTATCTGCATCTGTAAATTTATTTTTGTATAGTGTAGTAGACATTGAGCTGCAAAATAATTCCTGAATCCCAGTAAGCGGTATTTTTGTTACAGTGATATATGAATTGATCTCACTAGTGTTCACTGGGCAGTGCAGTAGTCTGTGTATTTGTTATGTTTTGTGTGTCATCTGATGCCAAAGTTTGATTTTGTCAGACATGAATAAGTTTTTGACTAGAACATTTTATTTTGACCTAGAAGTTTGAGGTTTGTAGTAAAGTTGGTGTATTTTGAGATTGTGTTTATAGTTGTGAGAACATGTTGAATTGTTTCATGAATTGTGCGTTAGCAATCAAGAAAAACAATAACTAGACTGAAAAGTTTGAAAGACAAATTTATGTTGGCTTGTCATAAAGGCAACTTAAAGTCTTGTTTAAAAACCGTAAAAACTTTGGTCAGTTAGGCCAGAATATAGATGATCTGGGTGATTGCTAAAGTGTTGCTAGGTGGTTGCTAGGAGATTCTGGGTGGTTGCTGGGGTGTTGCTAGAGTATGTAGTTGATAGGGTGTTCTGGGTGAACACACACAGACATTCCCATCTCTGTTAATAACAAAAACTCAAAAATTGTTTTGTTGCTCTTTAACTTGCACTAAAACATTTAAACCATCAAAGTAGTCTGTGTAATAATAAAATTGCTTATCTCCTTTAGTGATACAAGCTCAGACTCATTTACAATCTGTTGATGTTTTTCATATAGTGTCTTGACTTGGTGTCATGATTGATATTGAAATCTTGTTATTTTTTTTATTTTAAACAGTATATAAAGGACTACTTTGTGGTAATGCAATGTTTGTGAACACAACTTTGTATGTCAGGCCATAAATCTCCAAAAACTAAGCACGGGCGCTTGCTTTGGTGTTGCCACCCTTCATAGACCTCATGCCACCCCTTTGCCACCCTATAAATAATTTTCCAGATCTGCCCCGATCAAACAATCCCCTTTTACAGAGGCCCGTGTACTACCTCCGCTGTCAAGTCTTTGGAAGAAGCCATGCAGTGGAGGGAGGGAGGGAGCTTTCTTAAATAGAGATTCAATGTTTTTAAGAGTAGTAGTTATGCTAGTTAATGACCAATTTGTAAAACAATACTCAATATGTGAAAAGATCATAGTATATAAGAACAACTTGGCAGCTTTAGTGTTAGGAAATGGCCTAACTTGTTTAAAATTCTGCAAATTGAATTTAACTTTATTTGACACCTTTTTTACTTGACGTTTGAATGTTAAGGTGGAGTCATATATGACTCCTAGATACTTGAATTCATCTACAATATCAAGCTCCTGTCCTCTAAAGAACACATTATAATGTGACACCTTCATACGTTTTTTTGTAAACGCCATACAAACTGTTTTCTTTTTTTGTGTGTTTAGAGACATGACTTAGTGAGCCAGTCATCAATGTGAGCCATTGCAGATGTAAGTGTGGATGCGATCTCTTGATAGTTATTAGCATGTGTAAAGATTACAGCTCGTACATCATCTGCATACATCTGAACATCAACATTTTTACATGTTGGTGGCAGATCATTTATATACAGTGTAAACAGGATTGGACCAAGTATGGAGCCTTTGGGGACCCCTACTGGACATTCACATAATGGGGACTTTGAATCATTAATACGAACACATTGCTTTCTACTGGACAGGTATGATTTTATCCAGTTGAGAGCTTGTTCAGAAAAATTGAAATAAGTTAATTTAGATAAAAGAACTCATGACTAACAGTATCAAAAGCTCGCTTTAGGTCTAGAAAAACAGCACCAACATAAGAACTTATCTAGGTAGCCTTTAACCTTTTCCAGAAACAAACAATTAGCTGTTTCTGTTGAGTGATGGGCCCTGAAACCAAATTGCATAGGGTGAAATGAATGCTTTTATTGAGATGTTGAATCAGTAATTTATTCACCCATTTTTTGACTATTTTAGAGACAACAGGCAAAATACTGATTGGCCGATAATTGACCATATCTGATTTTTCACCTGATTTAAAAAACAGGGTGACCAAGGCCATCTTCCATGCTGATGGCACAATAGATTGTCTTAAAGACTGATTAACCAAATATATAATGGGCTGTAGAATAGCGTTTCAAATGCAGAGCGAGATCCCTTTTGAAAGGGAACTATGAATTTTGAGTTGTACCTGTGACCCATCAAATATGTGGTATTCAAAATAAAATAATGTTTCTGGGTAACTATATTTTCCATTTTCCATAGTGTTATACTGAATGACATTTTACTAGGGTACATTCAAATCAATCACAATAAAAATGAATTATTGGCTTTATTCTTAAATATATCTAATTCCAGGGGTGCCCAACCCTGTTCCTGGAGATCTACCCACCTGCAAAGTTTAGCTCCCCGATCAAACACACCTGAATCAGCTGATGAAGATCTCCAGGAGATCTTCAACAGGTGTGTTGAGCAGGGCTGCAGCTGAACTCTGCAGGAAGTAGAGCTCCAGGAACAGGGTTGGGCATCCTGTTCTTCATACCTCACTTAATACATCTGAGATGATGTGACAGATGTCAGATCTTCTAATCATGATAACTGATCTCTGGCTAATTTGGTTCTTCAAACAAATGTGTGGTTTGGATTTAAATATCTGGATTAAGTTGTCTGAGATTACTGTGCGTTCTTGTGTTCCCTGAAAAGGGCAGATGTATCGATACTCAAAACCACGATCAGCAATGCAGCGATTAGCTGGTGGCAAGACAACAACGTAATGACATCATATAATTAAAAGACACCGGACTAACAACTTGACGAATTTCTGGACCTTTATAAGACAACAGCCAAACGAGCAAACGATATAAAAGTTATAATAGATAAATGAAATGTATTTTTTACATGATTCCTTATTATTTATATTCACAATTCTAATATTTGTACAGGCTTTACCTTTTTATTTTAATGTTGTAATTCACAATTCATTTAATCTTTGAAGCAGATTTGTTATTTGACAGCATTAAATAAAGTTTTAATTAAAAATTATTTTAAGTCAAGATCAAGTTATCTGCATTTCCTGCGCTGCATCAAGCCACTCCAATAATAGCGTCAGCATTAAAATTAATCAAGTTTCAAGTTTCCTTTATTATATTATAGCACATTTAAAACAGCCACAAGACTGGCAAAAGTGCTTCACAAGAGAAACAGCATCATAGGAGTAGTAAGATTACATAAAACAAACTAAAACAAAGAAGCAGAAAAAAAAAGAAAAATAGAAAATATATTAGACAGTAATATAAAACGTCTTGGGTTGCGAGTGTAACCCTTGTTCCCTGAGTAAGGGAACGAGACGCTACGTCAGTGACGTGATGGGAATCCTCTGTATTTTTGTGTTCGTGAAGCACTATTGTATCCAACCAATGAGAGAACGTGACGTCAGAGGCGGGCGACGTCGCGGACCGGAACCTATAAAGCATGCCCAGAAACAAAGAACGCTAGCTTCTGTGATATGTCTGAAGTAAGCGCTCCAGGCATGCTGGAGGTACGGCAACGTGACGTAGCGTCTCGTTCCCTTACTCAGGGAACAAGGGTTGCACTCGTAACCCAAGACGTTCCCTTTCGTGGGAACTATCGACGCTACGTCAGTGACGTGATGGGAACGCTGTCCCCACTACGCCGTGCCTCCGAGTGCCTGGCTGCTATCTTGTAACACCAAAGCACCCGGAGTACTACTCACATTAAGATTATAAAATCTGATGAAGGTGTGCTGGGATGACCATCCAGCAGCGCCACAAATATCCGCCAAGGAAACTCCTGACATGTGAGCTCTTGAAGCAGCCATACCTCTTGTTGAGTGTGCCCTAACATCCAAGGGGCACGGACGCCCCAGGGCTTTATACGTCAATGAGATGGCCTCAACCACCCATTTACTCATCCTCTGCTTAGACGCTGGGCCCCCTCGACTCGGGGACCCATAACATACAAATAGTTGGTCTGATTTTCTCCACAGGGCAGCTCTGTGAACATAAGCGTCCAATGCCCTCACATGACACAGCAGATTAAGTTTTTCCTGATCCGGATTAGTGAACGGAGGGGGATAAAAAGCCTCCAAAACGATAGGACCTGGGACCCTAGTGGGGACCTTAGGAATGTAACCAGGCCTTGTATGTAGAAAGGCCTTAACCATGCCTGGTGCAAACTTTAAACATGATGGTGAAACCGAAAGAGCTTGAAGGTCACCTATCCTTTTCAAGGATGAGATGGCCAGTAAAAACACAGTCTTCAATGTGAGCATTTTATCTGACACATCTTCCAAAGGTTCAAAGGGCGCCTCAGCCAACCCTTGTAACACAATGGCTAAGTCCCAGGTCAGAGATTTTGGGCGTACTGAAAGCCTCAGCCTCAGTGCGCCACGAAGGAAGCGAACAACTAAGGGGTCTCGACCTACCGAGACACCACCCATAGGAACATGATAGGCTGAAATAGCAGCCACATACACTTTTAATGTGGAGTGAGTTAAGCCTTCTGAAAGCTTTTCTTGAAGGAATTGAAGCACATAGCTGACAGATGAGTGGACCGGGTCCACCCTATGATGACTACACCATGTAGCGAAAACCTTCCACTTATACATATAAAGCTTCCTTGTAGATGGAGCTCTGGACTGAAGGATGGTCTCCACAACCTCGGTTGGAAGACCAGATTCTATGAGCCTTGCCTCCTCAGAGGCCAGGCCCACAGTTTCCACATTTCTGGACGGGGATGTAAAATCATGCCGCCCGCTTGGGACAGGAGATCCTGTCTGACTGGAAGCTCCAGAGGAGAGCCGTGAAGAAGTGATACTAGGTCCGCAAACCATATTCTTGTTGGCCAGAAAGGAGCCACCAATATCAGGTCTACCCCTTCCTGACGGACTTTGTCCAGAACTCCCGGGAGCAGAGAGACTGGGGGAAAAGCATACAGACGTCGCCTCGGCCACGTCTGTATCATGGCATCCAACCCCAAAGGAGCTGGGTGCCTCAGAGAGTACCACAGAGGGCATTGAGTTGACTCCTCTGTGGCAAAGAGATCGACTTCCGCTCGACCGAATGTTTTCCATATGAGCTCCACTACCTCTGAGTGAAGCTTCCATTCCCCCGGACTCGCGCTCTGCCTCGACAGAGCGTCCGCCCCCATATTCAAATATCCCGGAATATACGCCGCCTTTAGCGAGAGTAATTTCCCTTGGGTCCACAGGAGGATGTGACTGACCAGTTTGCATAGTGGACGAGATCGCAGTCCCCCTTGGTGATTTATGTAGGAGACCACCGTAGTGTTGTCTGTCTGAACCAACACATGGTGGCCCCTCAGGTCGGGGAGGAAGTGCTTCAGAGCCTGAAACACTGCCAGCATCTCCAGCCGATTTATGTGCCAGGAGAGCTGGTGTACCTCCCAGTGACCTTGAGCTGAGCGACCACTCATGATCGCTCCCCACCCCGTGAGGGACGCATCTGTCGTAAGCATTACGCGACGACATGAAGTTCCCAACACGGGTCCCTGGGACAGGAACCAAGGCTTTTTCCACATGACCAGAGCACGAAGGCACCGCCACGTGACTTTGATCATGCGAAAAGGATTTCCCCTCGGAGAAAACCCCTTGGTCCTGAGCCACCACTGTAAGGGTCTCATGTGCAGAAGGCCAAAAGTAACAACGTTGGACGCAGCTGCCATCAGACCCAACAGTCTCTGAAACTGTTTTACAGTGAGTGACCGGCCTAACTTCACCCCATTCACGGCCCCGAGAATGGAAGTCACACGTGCTGGAGTCAATTGTGCCCGCATCGTGATGGAATCCCAGATTACCCCAAGATAGTTGGCAACCTGACTCGGAACCAGCACACTTTTCTTGGCGTTGAGCCTCAGCCCAAGCTTCTTCATGTGCGACAACACAACATCTCGATGTTGAGCTGCCAGACGTTCTGTTTGAGCTAAAATCAACCAATCGTCGATATAGTTCAGCACGCGGATGCCCTGGAGTCTCAGCGGAGCCAAGGCTGCATCCACGCACTTCGTGAACGTGCGGGGTGATAGTGATAGGCCGAAGGGAAGAACCTTGTATTGGTATGCTTCGCCCCCGAAAGCAAACCTGAGGAACTTCCTGTGAGAAGGATGGATGGAAATGTGAAAATATGCGTCCTTCAGATCTATCGCCACAAACCAGTCCTCGGATCTGATCTGTGGAATAATCTGTTTGAGTGTAAGCATCTTGAACTTCAACTTCTTTACAGATCGATTTAGTATACGAAGATCTATGATCGGACGCAACCCCCCATCCTTCTTTGGAACAATGAAGTAGCGGCTGTAAAAGCCTGACATTTTGCTGGGAGAGGGAACCCGTTCTATAGCCCCTTTTTGCAAAAGCGTCGTAACCTCTTGTTCCATTACCAGAGACTGCTCTGGAGCTACCACTGTGTGGATCACTCCACTGAACCTGGGCGGACGAGAACCGAACTGAATTCTGTAGCCCTGTTCTACCATGAGCAGCACCCATTTCGAAATATTTGGAAGACATTTCCATTCTTCCAAAAATTCTACTAAGGGAACCAGCCTCTCGAGACTGGTCTCTGGTGTTTTTTGAGCACTTGGCTCGTTTATCTGACGCGGCGCACCGGCAGATAAGCGAATCACGTGCTGGCCGAACCTCCTCGGAGGATCGACAGGGACTGCTGCGCCCTGTCGCACACTGGGTGGCAGGGTTGGCAGAACAGTCCCTTGAGGGCGCCGATGGGGAACGATAGAAATTAATCGTCGAACCCCTTCGGAGGGGGCTGCCCTCAGAAACCCTGGCCCATGAGCGTCAGGATTTCTTTTGGGAAGGCTTCGGCTGTGCAGCACGCTCCGGTCCCCAAGCTTTCCGCGGGGGAGCACGGGCGGCCACACTAGCCTTTTGCTGGGACCTGTGTCCCGAGGAGCCGGCTATCAGCTGAGGCTGCCCCCGCCCAGCAGCCTCAGGGGGATGAGATTTTCGGGGGAGGAACCTCTGAAACGCCGCTTTCTGCTTTTTCGCCTCCTCGAACCTGTCGACGACAGTATTAACTGCATCGCCGAACAGGCCCTCGGAGGAAAGCGGCGCATCCATGAGGATGTGTTTATCCTTCTCCTTAATATCAGCTAGGTTGAGCCACAGATGTCTCTCCGTGGCCACCAGGGCTGCCATAGAGCGGCCTACTGACTTGGCCGTCTCCTTGGTGGCACGGAGAGCTAAATCTGTGGCCTTCCTCAACTCCTGAATGGTCTCGAAGGTTACCTCCCCACTTTCGTCAATCTCCCCCAGCAGATCAGCTTGGTATGCCTGCAGTATTGACATAGTGTGCAGACATGCCGCAGCCTGACCCGCTGCCGAATAAGCCTTGCCCACCAGATTCGAAGTTTGCTTTAAAGGTCTGGTGGGCAACGTCGGGGATTTCAGGGACGATGCAGACTCGGGCGAGAGATAGCTCGCAAGCGTCTCTTCAACCCGAGGCATCGCCCCATAACCGTGTTGCTTCAGCCCAGTAATATTGCTGTACATTGATGTCTGTGGGCTGAAGACACGGTACTGCACAGGTCTATTCCACGACCTCGACACCTCGGTGTGGAGGTCGGGAAAGAACGGCAGTCCCCGACGCTGGGGTAGTGACCTAGCTGGGAGGAAGCGTTCATCCAACTTGCTTTTGACTTTAGGAACGCTTTCCTCCGCGGGCCAGCTTATATTTAGCTTCTCTACTGCCCGGGTCACTACCTCCATAAGCTCCTCATGGGCTGGAGATGAGGATGACGGTCCCTCATCACCACCCTCGACACCTTCAACATCAACCTCCTCGGAGGAAGATATATTCAGTGCCGGTGCCTCCCTTTGAGGGGAAGAAACCGCAGCGCGTGCTTCCACCACCAAAGGAGAGACACTAGATCTAGCAGGTAAGGGGAGCGATAAGGCAAAGCCCGTCTCTCCCCCCTCTGCTAGATCCATTTGTGAACCCCACGAGTGCAGCCTTCGCTGTGCCTCGGCAGCAGCGGGACCAGACCCGCGGGGAACACTCGCCGCGGCGCCCTCCTCAAAGAGCGCCCGGCGTGAGCGCAGCGCCCTGAGAGTGAGCCACTCACAGTGCACACAGACAGCCCCCTCAAGAGCTGCCTGTGCGTGCTCAACTCCCAGGCATTTCACACACATCTCGTGTGTATCTCCCTCCACGATGAATCGCGGGCAAGGAGGTGCACACTTAGTGAAACGCTGGCTTTTTCTCCGTCATTTTCTTTCTATATGTCTTTTATGTGTCTTATTTCACTTGTTAGAAACTCTTGTCCTCAGACGAAGAGATCACTTTCTGGCGAGATGGTAGACAGACAACAGTAAATAAGACAGACAAGATACAAATAGCGCTTACTGAAGACAACAGAAGCTAGCGTTCTTTGTTTCTGGGCATGCTTTATAGGTTCCGGTCCGCGACGTCGCCCGCCTCTGACGTCACGTTCTCTCATTGGTTGGATACAATAGTGCTTCACGAACACAAAAATACAGAGGATTCCCATCACGTCACTGACGTAGCGTCGATAGTTCCCACGAAAGGGAACCTAATAGGCCAATGAAAACAGATATTAAAAATGGGACTTAAAAATGGTCAGACTAGGGGCCATTCGGATCTCCACTGGCAAGTCATTCCGGTGGCGAGGACCGATTACCGAGAAGGCACGGTCACCTCTACGCTTAAGTCTGGAGTGAGCGATTAAAGAAGTTTCTGGTCACCAGATCTTAGGCTTCTCGAGGGGATGTACTGATGCAGCAATTCAGATAGGTAGCTGGGTGCTTGATTGTGTAATGATTTAAAGACAAACAATAACATTTTAAAATGTATTCTAAATTGAACAGGCAACCAATAAAGGGCCTTTAAAAGCAGAGTGGCGTGATCCCTTTTTTTTCTTTTTTAGAAGAAATCTAGAGGCAGCATTTTGGACCAGTTGAAGACGGGCAATTTGAGCTTTAGAAATGCCACAGTATAATGAGTTACAATAATCGAGACGTGACGTAATAAAAGCATGCACCGCCATCTCCAGAGTCTTATCAGTGAGGAAATGTTTCATTTTTGCAAGTATACAGAGCTGATGAAAACTGGACCCGATCACAGTGGAAATTTGTTTATCGAATTTTAACGAGTCATCTAAAATAATACCCAGATTACGTACCTGTGAAGACCTAAAAGCCGATAGGGATCCAAGGTCAAGATTAAATGCTTTTATATTTTCTGAAGGGCCAAAAACAATTACTTCAGTTTTCTCCTCATTTAAGGATAAAACATTTTGAGATAACCAGGATTTAACCTCCTCTAGGCAGGATAAAAGAGCAGTCATGGCCAGAGGATAATTTTTCCTGAAAGGTAAATAGACTTGAGTATCATCGGCATAAAAGTGAAACGACGCTGTTTTCTAAAAATAGATCCCAGAGGTAACACATATAATGAAAATAGGGAGGGGCCAAAATAGAGCCTTGCGGAAGGCCACAGGGGAGAGAAGCAGTGGAAGATAAAAATTATCCTAGCCTAACCACACCGGTCCATGTACCTTCAGATTATTTGTTTTCTCGTTTTGTTTTGTTTTTTCAGTTTTTTTAATTATAAACAAAAATAAGACTGTAAACAGTGACAAGCATAGAAAAATACAGTGTGTTCCAATATTAATAAAACAAAATAAAACACACACAAAAAAACAAAAAGCAAAATCATCTTAAACAAACAAACCACAGTCAGAATATAATGTCAGTTGTTCAAGCTGTTTATGACATTTGTAATACAACCACCATAAACCAAGTCTTACTCCAAACCCGCCAGGCCCGCCGACTGTCCTAATGACTGAGTGAGAAATTACTCTCATTAATGTACTGAAAGAATGGACTCCACAACTTTCAAAACTTATTTGAACATTTCTTCAGGGAAAATCGTATCTTTTCTAACTTAATAAATAAAAAACATCTGATAGCCAATGAGAATGTGACGGGGGAATTTTGGACTTCAATATTAGTCTCGTAGCCAGCAGAGTGACAAAGGCAATTGCATCTTGTTTAAGATTAGACAAGGATGATACTGCAGAGCAAACTCCAAACAAAGCAGTGACAGCGTTCGGCTCAATTCCTTCCCCTGTAATAAATTATAATGTTTCAAAAATATTGGACCAATAATTATAAAGTGAAGGGCAAAGCCAAAACATATGAATAAGGTTTGCTGGAGTTTGACAGCATCTGTCACATGCTGGAGAAATATCTTTATATATTTTTGCCAATCTAGCTTTTGTATAATACACACGATGCACAACTTTGCACTGAATGACTGAGTGTCTGGCACATATAGATGATCTATGTACCCTGTTGATGATCCTTTCCTAAAGTTAGTCTGATATTTCCTCCCCCACACCTTCTTGCCAAAGAGCCCTAATATTGTCTATAAATTCTGGACAAAGACTATGAATTTGAATGTAGATTTGTGAGATTAGACCTTTTACTGTACAAATCGGAGTGAAAAAAACTATTCAAAGGAGTATTGTTAGGTATAGGGGTGTTGCAATATACCGGTATTGGTGGTAACCACAATATTTAAAATGAATAGGACGCTTATGATATCATGACATGTAAATACTCCAGCGCCAGTACCTGGTTGAGCTCTCAGGTGGCAGTATTGCACCTTAACGCTGACATCTGTCAAACAAGAAGATGCAGCGCGCAGCTATTCAGAACGGGAGAGTGAGAGGCTCTGTCCACACCCAAAAAAAGTTATGTAAGCTCGACAGAATGGGAGTTTTTCAGCTCCTTAGACAGCCCAATCCGCAGGATTTGCCTAGCTACAGTCAGTGCGAAGGGTGGCAACACCACCAACCTCTTACCCACCTCCGTGTCCATCACCCTGCAGATTATGCCATTTTAAAGAGAGTAAGTTGTGATTATTTTACTAGTCATGGAATCGGAAATGTTATATTAACCTGTTAACAGCGATTTTCTGTGTTCAAATATTTAAATAAAGGGTGATTATTTTAAGTACCACGTTTTCTTTACTCGTCTTATTCAGTGTGTAGCTATGCATGCAGTTATTTGCCCTCAAAATTCAAGATACACAGGCATTTTTTGCCCTGACGAGTTTTTGTCATTATATTATATTATAAGATGTAGTTGTTTTACAATATCACACGAGCAGAAGTGCCGTTTTCCCCAAATCAGCACAAATGCGATGTACCTTCAACTTATTGTTAAATGAACAATGTGAATTACATTTTAGACACAGTATTGTTGATATTGTTTTTTTCCCTTTATTTTGCCAACGAAAATTTCAAAATGATGAACATCAGAACAGAGCCCCGTGCAACAGAAATGTTTTTGTTATTCTGACTGAATCCACGTTTAGAACGAATGAATCCGAGCTTCGTTCCTGAATGAATCAGTCATTTGAACAAATCGGTTGACTCACTCACTCATTAAGACAGTGACTTGCTGCCACCTACTGGCAGTTTAGTTTCATATTTAAGGGACATTTTAATTAAAAAGTTAAAATTAGAAAAAAAAAAAAAAAACATTTAAATACTGGATTAAATTTATGTAGACAGATTGTAAATGTTGTGTAAATATTTTAATGCCACTTCTCATTCTGTGTCACCTCTGTATTGCAAAGTTGGATTTTGTTGATAATGATTTAATTTGATTGGTAACAGCCATAATGTATAGGCTAGTATTAATTTTTATTTCTTCAGGTCTTAAAAAGCCTTAAATTTGACATTAAAAAATGTTCAGCTACCCTGAAAGAGAACAACTAAATAAAAAAGTAAAAATTATTTAGACTGATAAATTCTCCTCCCCCCAAGGATTCTATAAATATTGCGATATATCGATATCGTGAAATTTTTTGGCCACAATAATCGTGGTGTGAAAAATCTAATATCATGACAGTCCTAGTTAGGTAGGAGAGGAAAAACTGGGAATGTAACCCGAGCAAAACTACGAACTTGTAAGTATCTGAAAAAAGGCTGCTTTGGAAATTTGTCCCTAAGTTGTTGAAAAGAAGCAAACATGCCATCAATATATAAATCATTAAATGTATTAAGGCCACAACTAGACCAAAATAAAAAAGCACTGTCCAACAGGGGAGGGAGAAAAGACATGATTATTGGCTATCGGAGCATGGATTGAGTATGACTGTAATCCAAAAAAAAAAAAAAAAAAAATGCTTAAATTGAGCCCAAATCTTAAGACCACTCTTAACTATCAGATTCTTAGCAAAAGGTGAGGTAGAAGATAGAATGGAAGAATGTACTCATGCATTCAGTGAGCTGGGTTTAGTGGAATTTGCTTCCATCTTAATCCAAGAGGGAAGAGACCCTGAATTCTTATTTTGGATCCAGCATTTTAAAACTCTAATATTCGTGGCCCAATAATAGAACCTCTGGTTCGGTAATGCCCCCCAATAGCTTGGGTGTCTGTAAATATACTTTACGTAATCTGGGGACCTTTTTATTCCAGATAAAGTCCAGTATCTTGGAGTCTATATCTCTGAAAAAAATTTCTGGGTAAGAAAGGTAGGAAGGCATTGAAACAAATATAAAAAACGAGGGACAACAAACATCTTTCACAGCATTAATTCGAGCCGGTAAAGAGGGATTCAGAAGGGACCATCGATCAAAATCCTCCCAAGTTTGGGACAACAAAGGAGTCCAATTTGCTTTAAATAGATCTACATTTTTTTTATGTGTAACATGAATTCCAAGATATAAAAAACTGAATGAAACAATTTTAAACGGAAGGCTACTTAGAGGAAAATTATTTGCTAAAGCATTAGTGGGAAATATTACACTTTTAGATAAGATCAATTTATAACCAGAAATTTGACCGAAGGATTGAAGAGTGCAAATGAAAGAGGGCTTTAAGGACATCCTTGTCTCGTAGAGCGATATAATCGAAAATAATCAGATTGGATGTTGTTTGTCCTTGCTGCAGCCAGTGGGGAAGAATATAGCAACTTAATCCATGAAATAAATTTCATTCCAAAACCAAACCTATCCAAAGTATAAAATAAATAGCTCCACTCCACTCTGTCAAACACTTTCTCAGCATCCAACGAAATCAAAGCTTCCTCTGTATTAGCCTGAGAAGTGTTGTAAACTGTATTAAAAAGCTGCCTGAGGTTAGAGAATAAGTGACGATTCCGAATAAAACCTGTTTGGTCTAACGAAATAATAGCCGGAAGAACATTTTCCAGTCTTAAAGCCAACAATTTTGATAACGATTTGAAATCTACATTTAGCAAACTTATCAGACGGTAGGAGCTACAGTCTAATGGGTCCTTGTCTTTATTCAAAAGGAGAGAAATGGAAACCTGATTGAGGGTCTGAGGGAGGTGGCCTTTTTTTCAATGATTCATTAAACATATCCAATAACAGAGGGGAAAGTTTTTGCCAAAACACTATAAAATTCCACCAGGTAACCATCTGGTCCTGGGCTTTTCCCAGACTGCAAGGAAGAAACTGCTACATAAAGTTCTTTGATAGTAATTGGCTGATCCAATTTCTCTGAAGATGATTATTCAATGGAAGGCATAACTAAATTACTGAAAAAAAAACATCAAAGCTACAGTTAGAAGATAGTTCAGATGAGTACAAGGACATAAAACTCTTTGAATACAGAGTTAATCTGTAAGGGATTTGTAGTGATACCTGAGTTAGTTTGAATTTGAGAAATTTGATTGGAGGAGGCTGCCTTGCGTAACTGGTGCACAAGCAGCCTACTAGCTTTATCACCATGTTCAAAGTACGTAGACCTTGCTCTGAGCAGAAGTTCAGTTGTACACTGAGTCATAAAAATATCAAACTCAGATTGCAAAGACAGGCACTCTTTGTATATATCTGGGGACGGGGACTTGGCATATAAATTATCTAGCTGAGAAATTTGCTTCGCCAATATAGATAACTTTTCCATCCTCAGTTTCCTCTCGTATCCAGTATATGAAATTATTTCTCCCCCAATGTAAGCTTTTAAACTTTCCCACAAAACAGCAGCAGAAATCTCTGGAGTTTTGTTTACAATAATAAAAAAATCAATTTGCTGAGAGATAAAACAAATAAAGTCCTAATTTTAAAGTAACCTTTTATTAAATTGCCATGGGGTGTGTGACTTCATGAAGCTTTCAAAATGAATATTCAAACAAACTGGAGCATGATCAGAAAGAACAACAGTTTCATATCTGCAGTCAGACAGATTTGGAAGAGGACAGAGGAGAAAAGTTAGAGGAGGAGCGATCCAGATGTGGATTAAGACAGCAATTAAAGTCACCTCCAAGAATTAGGTAATGAGATGATAAATCTGGGGTGTTGAAAAGAAACGTTTGAAAAAGGATTTGTCATCCCAATTAGGGGCATACACATTAACTAAAACAATACTGACATTATAAATTTCCCCAGTAACGATAACAAATCTACCTGAGGGATCAGTGATCACTTTAGAGTGTACAAATGGAATAGATTTGTGTAGTAGAATAGCTACACCTCTGGATTTCCCAGGAAATGAGGAATGAAACATCTGCCCCACCCAACCACCTCCCAGCCTGTACAGGTCTCTTACTCTCAGATGGGTCTCCTGTAAAAAACAATGTGAGCATCTAAAGCCTGGTTCACACTGTGCAGTTTATAATAGTCCTTTAGGATTGTTGCTTGTCAGACTGTACGAACATGATCCTCATGTCACACTGTGGGATCTCAGCTGTCCTATATGTCAGAATGTACGGCAGTCAAGACGCGTTAAAAGCGGACACGTGCATGAAAACTTGTCCGGAGTTTTACATCCTCAACCCACATGCGTTTGGTGACAGTGAGCTGCATTAAACGCTGGACTAAAATGGTGGCTAACAAAGACATCTCTAGTGTTAATTTTGATAATGGCTTGTCTTGAAAAACGAAGACAATTTGACGTTCGTCGTAGAAGTCACACTGGAGGATTGTGCACCAAATCTTCTGACACTGCCAGAATTTCGTCTGAGGTAAAATTTGATCACAACAGTTATTAACAGGCTGTCTGTGAACATGTCAAACTAGCGATCAAAGACAACAGATTTTAGCTTAGGATTATAGGAATCTTTCAGGATTTGCTAAATTTGTCTCAGACAACCAAATCGTGGCCAAAATAGCACAGTGTGAACCAGCCTTAAGCGGGACAGATGATGCAGAATTTTGCTTCTTTTAATAGGATTATTAAGACCTTTACAATTAAAACTGACAAAATTTATAACACCCCCATTTGACAGTGATACAGTTCTAGGCTAAGGCATGAAGCATAACACAAAACCACATATTAATCAGGTAAGGAGTAAACTATACAACCTAAGTAACAGCATGGAACAGTATTTTGAAACATAAAAAACACCTGACTGCAAAAAAACAACAAAAACAAAAACAAAAAAACACTTGAACTAGCATTTAAAAACCACCCCATGTACATGCCCCTCAACTTCCCACCCTCCCTGGCTGAAGCATCTTCCCAAACAAGATGGTTGCTTATTCCCCCCACTAAACAAAACGTCTCACCACATCGTAGCTGTAGAAGCTAACAGAACTTACAACTAATCCGTTGTACAAGGAATTGCGACATTTCCAAACTATAACTTTGTAAATCAACAGAAATAAAGAAATAGAGTACTGAGTTATGCAGTATTAACCCTCTGGAGTCTGAGGCTGATTTGGGGCCTGGAGAAGTTTTGACATGCCCTGATATTTGTGCTTTTTTCAGTTGTTCATAAACATATTAATGACAAAAGTGTCATTACACTGTATTCAGCACAAACTAGGCTACCATAATATGTGAGGAACATGTATGTACATGTTTTTGTTTTTGAAGGAATAATGTTTATGCATGGTTATTGAAAAAACAAAAAACTTAAGTCACTGAAATAAGGCCAAAAAAAGTATATTAAATCTGTATTGACAAGACTTCTGGGTATTGGAGGTTGTAGACTAGAGTTTTTGCTTCAGAATTATGTAAAAAATTATGCTGCCTACTCCTTCATATAAAACAATATATTGATTTAGTTTTTGTAAGACACTTTTTGTCAAGAAACACAGTATGCGTGGAGGCGTGAATCATCATGAGTAATGGGTCATTTACACCTGAGAAGACAAAATAATCGCATAATAATGACCTGAAATGACTTGCATATTAATGAGGCCTTTCAGTCAGGTAGGCTGTGAAAAAACCCTCTGTAATCATGTCTCAGCTCAATTTAAAGTAATGGTATTCTATTATATACTTTAAAATATAATGTATTTCTGTGATGCAAAGTGTCTGAACAATTATGTTACCTCTATGGCATTTCATATAGGCTTTTAGCTTAAAAGCATGCACATTTGGAGAAATATTGATGGATTCTTATATGTTTATGTCAATTTTCTATACAGAGTAATATTTATTCAATATTTATTGTCATCACTATGAGTGCTGGATACTGTGTTTTCAATTCATACTTGCAGCCGGAGGGCGCTATGTACACCTTCAGGCTACAAATTCATATAAAGAAGAAAATGAACCAGGAACTAACGGCATGTCTTCTAGAGATCGCTAACCATGGCTTTAACATCCAGATAAACACTTTTCAGGACAATAAATACACGATTGAGACAATGCATACAAGTATTGCCTCTGAATTTGCCTCTGAATAACGCTGGCTCCGTGGACGTGGCCACATTAGCGGATAATGAGCTGAATCACGGACTTCTGACATGGCTCTCTTTTCATACAGATTACATAAACACAGAATGTTTGTTTTCGATTTGACTTGCACGATTTAAAACCTGACATTTCAACGTTTCTTTAGACATAAGTGTCATTTTTTTGTCATTAGTATTCACTAAGTTACAGTTCATTTTCTGAGAACTATCAGATTGGACTTCGTTCAGAGGGAGACGAGAGATCACACATCATGTTAGTTTTCTTTATTTTACAAAAAGCACAACATTGTGTTTTTACTCTGAGTGTACACAAATAAAAGAAGATATTCTATAGTTTCAATTGATATATTACTTGTGTCTCTATGACAAGAAATGACGGAGTATTTTAAGTCTGTTTTGCTGCAATGTGAAAAAAATCCTGCAAAACGCGCCGGCGCGTTAACGGACTCCAGAGAGTTAACTACGGCTGCCCGATTTATCGCGATAAAATCGCACACGATATGGCAAAGGCTGCAATTATTTACTGCGCAGCTTGTCAGAGCTGTACGGCTCTGTGATCAGTAGTAAATGCTTCTCCACCTGAAAGCCAGAGGGCGTTCTTGCACAGAAACTCAAAATATGCCCTGCTGCAGAAGAAGATAGCACGCATCCCATTGCTGTAGCTGAATAAACAGAAGATTGAAATGCTTTGATTGATTAAACATGACTAATAAACAGACTGCCTTATTCTGTGTAAGAAGCCACATCATCTCACAGAAGGACACTCAACTGTTGTTATGAAGTGAGTTTGCAGTAAAATGTTATTAAATGTTTTCTTTTGTTGGACAAGATGTTAATAAATGCTTTTCATGTCTGAAAAGATCTTTGACGTGTGTTGCTTTTCATTACTTCATTGACCAGCCGCGCATAAAAAAGCAATCACAGCCTTTGCGATTTCATAATCACACTAAGAATCGCATTTAAGCGTTAATCGTGTATCGTGCGATATATTGTGCAGCCCTAGTATTAATGATTCAATAAAGACTGTAATGGCTGCCACAGTCATAAAACATTGAAACTAAGGAAAAAGACTTGCGTCGTGATATGCCATTGTTGCTGAAAAGTTAGAACATTGTCACATCAAGCAGTGCGCTGCCAAACAGCTTATTCAACAGTGTTCGGAGACACACCTTTCTTAAGGAGACTAAAAGCCAAAGACTAAAGACAAATTGGGGTCCTCAAACCTGTGCACTTCAGCTCCGGGTAAAGTAATCTGTAAGGTTGCCGGGAAACGGAGCCCAAATTTGACGTTAGGACACGAGTGAAGTTCCTTCACCGATGCAAAAGCAGTCCGTTTCTTGGCCACAGATGGAGCGAAGTCGGAGAAGATGGAGAGCTTCTTTCCATTGTAAAGAAGAGGCGATGACTGCCACGCACAACGCAGAATTTGGCTTTGAACTTTATAGCTGTTGACCTTGATGATGAATGGGGGCGAGGCGGCTTTCCTTCACTAGGCTTTTCCCGAAGTACTCCTGAAGAAGATGCGCTATGAATTCAGTGGCACACGAGCCCTCGGACCCCTCAGGTAAGCCCACCAGACGGATATTATTCCACCTTGAATGCCCTTCCAGATCCTTGCACTTCTTGAAAAGACTTTCCACCTGAGCAGTCAGCTTGTTAACATTAGCTTGTAGCTCGACCAATTGGTCGCTGTGATTGTTAGCAGCGAGTTCAAGGCTCGTAACAGTTTCTCCCAGCGAACCCATCCGTCTCTCAAAAGGCTCCAGAACTGCAGTTCTCTCTCTTTTTACAGTGTCGGACACAATTGAGTTGAAGTTGCTTATAATGTCTGACCGCATTTCATCCATCATTTCCCTTATGCTTAACACCAAGTCCTTGCTAGTCTCCGATACCCATTCAGGAGATACTCGATGCTTCGCACGGCCTTTTGCCGAGTCTAGTTTAGCTGCTTTGCCTGCCATCAAGAAACTCGCAAGCAATTCATTAAACAATTCAGAAATAACACGGAGCAGCCAGAAGAGCACAAATAGAAATCAATTATTTAAAAAAATGACATTAAAAGTCGCAAATCCGAGGAGCCACCGCAAAACACGTCTCACATCCTCACTTCTCTGCAGTGCCCCCCTCGTTTTTGTCTTCTAAAAGGAAAAACGAAGAAAGCATTCATTTATCACATATTCGACCCTCCTCATGAGCATAAATAAACAAATCTCGAGTCGTTTTTTCATATTTTTATTTTTGTTTTAATCACACTTTGTTCTAATCCGCCAAATGGAAAAACAATGAAACCAAAATGGATAAACGGCTTGTATATTTGATCTCTACATGGGCGGGAATAAAACGTCCCTTTCTGCTGATTGGTCAACCAAAGATCTATCTATCCGATACATTTGTACAGATTATTACAGAGTTTATTGTAACTACATTTAATCTCGTTCTCATCAAACAGCCAGACTAATAAATGGCTCGACAACCCGTGCCAGGGCAGAGCTAGACAGAGTTTTCTTCTGTGTGTACACATACATTCGCGTGCCGTGAAATACTAATTTATCGTATTAAATATTAATTTATGTGGCATCTGCTCTCACAACTACTCCTAACCTATGTATTTGGCACACCGCTGTTTTATTTAGCTGACCAACTCTAAAAATCTCTGCTGGAGCTGCGCAACGCACTGGACGGCGCGGAGAGAATGTATTTACAGTGAAGATCAAGCTTCTGTCAGCAGTTCTTTCTCAGTTCCGCACAACAGAATTGTTCATCAGTTACAGTTGTGTGGATTCTTAACTCAGACATTTCATCTAGGTCTACATCTCATCAAACAACCAGATTAATGAATGATCGACACAAACCCTACAGGCCATAGCTTTCTTCTGCCTATATTTGTGTGCGGTGGAATTAGTTTATCATATTAAATATTAATTAATTTACATTGCATCTGCTGTCAAAACTACCCATTGCCTATTTGGCACACCGCATGTTTTATTTAGCTGATCAACTCTTGAAATCTGTGTGCCAAAAATGCGTGACTCAGTGAACAGCGCAGAGAGAATGTGGTTACACTGTAGTGAAGTGCAGATCAGCAGTCCTGACTGTTGTTTTGAGCAATACACCGCATTTATTTCATTAACACTGAGTATGTCCCTTAACACTAGAACCGCCGGGGGTCGCTGTATACCTAAAACCGCCATGCGGGTAAATTTTACCCACGCACATTACACCTGTTTTTATATGGCTAAAGAACATATTATTTCACTGTATTATGTCACTGTCTTCACAAAGAAGTGTCTAGAGTCATGAAATGATTATGTCTTGTCATCAACTATATTTTTGTCCTATTGTTTTATGTTTAAGGCTTTTTTTTATGCAGGCTACACTAATCACTTTTCATAACGGTCAAGATAAACAAGTCTGCGCTGACAACGAGAATTAGAAGGAAGTAAATACATATTTAGGTGGTGTAATATTATAATTAATCATATATTAAGATAACCCATGTTATTTCAATTACTATAGACAATAATGAATAATAATTCCACACACTGCATAGGATGTAGGCCTATGATGCGATGACAAATTCAAGCGCGCAGCTTCACCTTAATTATTTATATCCAAAGTTTATTGATGCTGATCTGTAACTATTGTAGCAATCCTGTCCTGAAGAACAGACTCAATCTAATTGTTCTCAGAGGCTCTGGATCGCTGTCAGATGAGCCGTTAGATGCTGAGCCGACCCAGGACGCGTCACTGATCTCACCACCATCAGACTCTCCTTCACTCACTGCATTTAGCCTCTTCGACATCCATAAATCGCCGGCTTTTACTCATTGTGATTTTATTTATGAAACTGATAACCGCTAATTCAGTAAGTGCAAGGCATTGCTTAGCAATGTACAATGTTTAAACATAAGGGGACATTATATAGCGGGTAAATTTGACCCACACGGCGCTTATAGGTATAAATGCCCTGTTTTATGATCTGGTTTTATCTAAACAATTTTTAACACCAATGGATTATAAATTACACAATTTTAGTAAAAGTCAATGACTGGGAGACTTGAATGTTTTATTGAAAACCTGTTATGAACATTTGAAAAACAGCCACGGGTAAAATTTACCCCGTTGGCGGTTCTAGTGTTAAAACAATGTTTTATTTTTTTCTGCCAACTAAATTTCTAAAGCAAAGTCACAGATCATTGTGCGACTCGCAACATAAGGTGCACAGAGAAGCCTATAGTAGTTAATTCGTGAATGAATCGAGTCTTTGAACAAATCGGTTGAGTGATTCACCAGCCATACATCCTCTTATTACTGAATGAATCAGCGTTTCGAGCGAATCGATTGAATAAAATGACTCGTTCATTAACACAGTGACTTGCTGCCACCTACTGGCAATATTTCATATTCGTTTCATCTTGTAATTTATTTCATATTTCTATATTCAAACCCTTTTTATAAAACATAAAATTAATGTCATTGCATTATTTGCTCTGCTGTGTGAATGTATTTACGGACCTCTCTGAGCAGCATTAAATTGTGTAAATACATCTAAAAGCAACTTCAGATGCTGCTGTGCTCTGCAGCGCAAGATGCCTTTGGTTGAAACAAGATTGTGTCAAACTATAATATTGACTAAATTTAATATTTAAAATTTAAAGATGGCATAGGCCTATATTTAACAAGATATAGCTATTTAAAAAAGGTAGCCTTTTTTGACTAATTAATTTATGACAGTAATATATGGCAATAAATATAAAAATATATATTAATCTCTGGCTTTATTGTTCAAAGTGTTATTTCATAGTCTACCCTTAAACACGTAAATTAACAGCAAGAGCGCATTAAAAGTTTCTGTTTCTGTTCTGTTTTCAGTTAAAAAGGTGCCATTTAAGCGTCATTTGAGTTAAAAATTAATGATTACAACGAAAGTGATTCAATCAAAAACTTTGGCTCGATAAACTTTATCTAAGAGCTGCTTTAAAGCCCAAACAAACTCTGTCTATTAATTTTCCTACTATCACTGTGAAGCTGCTTTGAAACAATCTGTATTGTAAGAAGCGCTATATAAATGTAGTTACAATAAACTCCGTATTATAATGTCAATAATAATGTATCGGATATATAGTCTACTGTTGCGCGGATCTGAGTTCTGGAGCTAAAAACTGATGACGGCTTGATCTTTGGTTGACCAATCATCGGAAAGGGGCGTTTTATTCCCGCCCATGTAGAGATTGAATATTCAAGGTGTTTATCCATTTTGGTTTTATTGTTTTTCCATCTGGTGGATTAGAACAAAGTGTGATTAAAACGAAATTAAAAATATGAAAAAACGACTCGAGATTTGTTTATTTATTCTCATGAGGAGGGTCGAATATGTGATAAATTAATGCTTTCTTCGTTTTTTAGAAGACAAAAAGGAGAAAACAAATTATCCGAAGGTACACGGACCGAGTAACAACATGACACGATATTAAATAAAGCTGATAACTGAACTTACCGTCAAACTCACTGATGTTCGTTCAGCACCGACACTTCAAGCTCGAGTCAAAACGAAACAGAAACAATCATCTCTCAGTGAGCAGGGGCGGGTCTACGTGGTGGCCAGGGGGGCACCCATAGGGGGCACCGGCCCCCCCTGAAATTCGATTGGCCACCCCAGGTGCTTCCCCTATAAGATGTCTTGTGATTGGTTCATTTTACGGCCAATCAGTTTATAGACTCTACTGAAGTTCGCGATTCAAAGAAGCGCAGCGTCAGAGAAACAACGGTCGTGGGTCGACGGGACGGGTGGCAACGGCTGGATTGTGACTGGGTAGGAGATGGCAGAAGGAAGTGACGGATCAGGAAGTGAGATGGGATTTGAAGAAGATGGCGGGGGAGATAGTAGTGTATGGAATGTAGTGCGGTCGAGAAAACGGAAAAAAAAGGGAAATGAAACATCAAATATGGATGAAACGGATAGTGAGCAAAGTGTTATTGTAACAGCAAGGCAGGAAGAGGAACATAAAGTGATCGTAAAATTATCTGAAGAAGGGGCGATGTTTGGTGAGTGGAATCCAGTTAAATTAACAAAAGCAATTAACAAGTTGCTGGGTGAGGTCAAAAATGCGAAGATCTTGAGAAACGGGTCACTGTTGATTGTTTGTAGGAATAAAGTGCAGAAAGAAAAAGCCTTGCAAATGAATAAAATTGATAAAACGAGAGTACAGTGTTCATTGATTGAGTACAAAAAAGTGAATCGAGGAGTCATTACAGGAATACCTACAGATGTATCAGAAGAACAAATGAAAGATAATATGACAGGAGCAAAAGTACTGGAAGTAAAACGCCTTACAACAACCAGAAATGGGGAGAAATGCAATAGCTTGTCTGTTATGATTAAGTTTGATGAAGCAAAACTTCCTGGTAAGGTGTACATAGGATACATGAGCTATGAGGTAAGGCCATATATTCCTCCACCACTGAGGTGCTTTAAATGCCAAAAATATGGTCACGTAGCAGCAATATGTAAGGGCAAACAGAGATGTGGCAGATGTGCAGGCGAACATGAGTATGGGAAGTGTGGGGAAGGAGTAAAGCTCAAATGCTGCAATTGTGGAGGAGAGCATAGCTCAGCCTATCGTGGCTGCGAGGCCAGCAAAAGGGCAGTGGAAGTACAAAGAGTGAAGGCATTACAAGGAATTACATATGCGGAAGCATTAAAGACAGTGTCTAGAGAAAAGATTGTTTATAAACCAGCAAACAATGAAACTAAAGATAGACCAGCAAATGATGAAAATAAAGATAGATCCTGCGGGAACTGTGAAAAAATTGTGGCAAAGAAAGACGTGCTAATTATGAGTAAGAATGAATTTGTGTTGTTCATGGTTGAGGTGATAAATTGCTCAGCACAGACAGAAAGGAAAACTGGAAAGATCAAAATAATAGTTAAAGCGGCGGAAAAATATCTTGGTGTTAAAGGGCTCAGCTGTGAAATGGTGGAAGAAATGTTAACTGCAGGAATTTCTAACTCTCAGTCATGGGCTGGTGGATCATCATGATTTTAGTTATATTGCAATGGAATGCTAGAAGTCTTATAGCTAATGGGCAAGAGTTCAAAAAGTTTATTCTTGATTTACCAGATAAACCACATGTAATATGTGTACAAGAGACGTGGTTGAAACCAATATTAGATTTTGTGATACCTGGATATTCTGCAATCAGAAATGATAGGGAAACAGGAAAAGGTGGAGGGGTGGCAATCTTTGTAAGAAACGGGACAAATTATAATTTGATTAGTAAAGGGAAAGAACATGAGTCTGTTGTAGTTAAAATATGGACAGGTAAAGACAGTATAATGATAGTAAATTTTTATAATCCATGTAATAAATTGAGTGTTGAAATTCTGAATGCAGTATGCGGGATAATACAAGAGAAAATAGTATGGTGTGGGGATTTTAATGCACACAGTACACTATGGGGGAGTAGGAATACAGATGTAAATGGATCAATAATAGAAGAATTTATAGATTATAAAAATCTGGTATGTATTAATGATGGAAAAGGAACAAGGTATAGTAGCTTGCATAACGCGGAAAGTGTTATTGACTTGACAATAATGTCAGCTGAAATGGCTGGAATCAGCACATGGGAGGTTTTAAATCAGTCAACGGTAGGTAGTGATCATTATCCAATAATAACTAGGATTGGAGTAGAGATATATCAGGATAATGAAGTGAGAGCAAGCTGATTGGCAATCATTTCAAATGCTGAGTGAGGTTAAGTGTGCAGATTTATTAAATAAAAATATAACAGAAGTGGAAGAAATGAATGAAAGTGTAGTTTCAGCTATAATAGAAGCAGCTGAAGAAACAATTCCTAAAAAGGCAGGAAGTAAACTGAAAAAATGTGTGCCATGGTGGGATGAAAGTTGTAGTACAGTAATTAAGAAGAGAAATAAAATGTTTAAACAGCTTAAAATCCATCATACACTAGAAACTTTGATTAATTATAAAAGGGCACAAGCAGTAGTTAGGAAAACAATTAGATCAGCTAAACGTAATTATTGGAGACAATTCTGTAATACAATTGGAAGAGAAACTCAGCTATCAGATATATGGAGAACAATTAGGAAAATGAGTGGAATAAGAAGTAATGTGGAAATACCAGTGTTATGTAGTAACAATAAAAATGCAATTAGTAATGCAGAAAAAGCAGAACTTTTTGTTAAAACTTTTGTGAAGATCCACAGTTCTGGAAATTTATCCTTGACGGCTTTACAGTATAGGGACCAGACGCTTGCTCAAAATCCAGGGATAGTTGAGAGAAGTAGTGTATCAGGAAAAGATCTGGATCAGTCATTTACTCTATTTGAATTAAAAAGAGCTATATTAAGCACGCGACAAACGACTCAAGGGAAAGATGGTATATGCTATAGGATGTTAGGCCATATGGAAGATGTCACACTTGGGATAATATTAAGACTGTTTAATATGGTATGGAATGCAGGTAAACTCCCATTAATATGGAAACAGGCAGTTATAGTTCCAATACTTAAACCTGGCAAAGACCCATCAGATCCAAGTAGTTATAGACCCATAGCATTAACATCGCAACTAGGGAAAACTATGGAAAGGATGGTAACAAATAGACTAGATTATTATATTGAAAGTAAAGGTCTTCTTTCACCTCATCAATCTGGATTTCGTAAGGGAAGGGGGACAATGGACTCCGTATTATGCCTAGAATCAGAAATTAGGAAAGCTCAAAGTAATAAAGAAAGTATAATTGCTGTATTTTTTGATATTGAAAAGGCATATGATATGCTGTGGAAGGATGGACTTCTTATTAAACTTAATAAATTAGGAATAAATGGCAAGATGTATAATTGGGTATTAGATTTCTTGAATAAAAGAACAATTGAAGTTAAAGTAGGTGCAGAATATTCAAATAGATATATAGTGGAAAATGGTATCCCACAAGGCAGTGTATGTAGTCCAATACTTTTTAATATTATGATTAATGACATATTTGATCAGATTGAAGGAAATGTAGGTAAGTCAATATATGCAGATGATGGGGCACTCTGGGTTAGAGGTTGGAATATAGAATATTTAAGAAAGAAAATGCAAAACGCAATAGGGAAAGTAGAACAGTGGACAAATAATTGGGGATTTAAACTTTCAATCTCAAAATCACAAGTTATATGTTTTTCTAAGCGACCTAAAACAGTATCACTAAAACTATATGGGCAAGATCTTGAACAGGTTAAGGTAGTAAGATTCTTGGGAGTGTTCTTTGATGAGAAGCTGAACTGGTGTCAACACATTGATAAGCTTAGGAATAAATGTAAAAAGATCAATAATGTTTTAAGGTGTTTATCAGGGCAAGACTGGGGAGCAAGCAGGGCATCACTCATAAACCTCTATCAGGCTCTTTTAAGAACAGCACTAGATTATGGTTGCCTAGCATTTATGTCAGCATCAGAATCAAACCTTAAAAAGCTTGATGTGGAACAGGCACAGGCACTTCGGATTTGTTCTAGAGCATTTAAATCATCACCAGTGTCTGCATTACAGGTTGAGACAGGAGAGATGCCTTTACGTATTAGGAGGGTCAAAATCATGCTGGCATATTGGATTAACTTGCAAGGGCATAGTGAGGTACATCCCACAAAGGCCATCTTACAAGACTGTTCAGAACATAATAAAACTAACTATTACAGTTTTGGATGGATAGGAAATGCAAAAGCACAAAATGCAAGTCTTAGTCAGCTCCAAGTAAGCCCCACTGTGGCAATATCAACAGTACCACCTTGGAATTTCAGAAAGCCATTTGTAGATATAAGCCTTCAACAAATGTTAAAAGAAAAATCTAAAGTAATACCACAGAGAATTACAGTTCAAAGATATATGGATCTCTACCAAGACAAAATATTTATATTTACAGATGGATCAAAGCAGCCAGAGACAGGCCGTACTGGGGCTGCTTTCTTCATTCCGCATTATGAAGTAGCAGTTAAAAAAAGAGCAGCAGATCATTTATCAGTATACACGGTAGAGCTTTTGGCAATTTTATTGGCATTACAGTGGTTGGAAGGAAATAATCAGATGCAAAATGTAGCCATAGCTTCTGACAGCTTATCTGCCCTTTCTAGTATTCAATCTGGGGAAACTTCATGCAGAAAAGATATCATATATCAGATATATCACTTGCTATTAATACTGTATGATAGAGGGCTGGATGTCTTTTTCCTTTGGGTTCCTGCTCATGTAGGGGTGGAAGGAAATGAGATTGTAGATACTCTGGCAAAAGGATCAATAAAACATGAAATAGTTGATGTACAAGTACCATTATGTAGAGCAGAAATTAAAACCATTATTAAGGGATATGTAAACAAAATATGGCAAGAATATTGGGACATAGCTGATACTGGACGGCATCTGTATAGTATACAAAAACAAGTAGGTATAAGTGTTAGGCAGAGCAGGAATCCAAAAGAAGGAAAGATAGTTACACATCTTAGAATAGGTCATGCTGGTCTAAATTTTACATTACATAGAATAGGAAAACACCCCACTGGTCTTTGCAATCACTGCAACTCACAAGAGACAGTAAAACACATTTTAATGGATTGTAAAAGATATGAAGAAGAAAGAAGGGAATTAGAAATACAAGTTGGAAAACAAAACATGACATTAGAAAATCTTCTAGGGAAAACAATGCCTGGGAAAATATTCAGTCCTCTAATGTGTTATTTGGAAAGTACTGGGTTAAGTAAAAGAATTTGATATGAATATTTAGGGGGGGTTTTTTTCCATTAGTTTAAGTCCTTCCTTTTTTGTCAAGCTGTTGCCCACACTCCAGTCCAGTAGGTGGCGGTAAATGCACCTTAAGTTGGTTTGCCATCCGCCAATAAAAATCAAAAGAAGAAGAAGAAGAAGACAGAGTTGTCGGCGATTCTTCCTATTGTAAAGTCATGCAGTGTGAAACCGTCTGTCGCCGATCCATCGTGCAGTTTGAACACAGCAGCGACTGAATGCTGGCCAAGATAGTCATGCAGTGTGAAAAGAACAGTGACCCGACTGCTTTGGAAATCGTGCAGTCTGAACTCGGCTTTAGTGACATTCAGCGATTACAGTTTACACAGTTTTGACCAGCAGGCGTTGCCTGTGAGTCGTTTCGAGTGATTCACTGAATCATTTAGTGAAGCATTGGTTCAACTGATTCAAAGTTTTGTTTCTTTCATCAAAACGTAACGCTAGTTTTCTAAAGAATTATGACATTTAATTTCGTCTTTAAACATGGATTTTGGATAGATTTATTTTTGGAGTTTCCAATGATAATAAAATGCTGTTTTGAAGTGATCCTTCACTCGATTGGGATGTTCTCTTTTATTCTGGACGGCAAGGGCAGTGACTGTAACATCGAGCGTATTTTGCAGTATTAAACACGTATTTATACCGATTTAATCAGGTTCCGAAAATTCTTCAAAAAGAACACAAAGAATGGCCTTCTCAGCTGCCATAGTGTCAACTCCTGCATCATCAGAACAGAACAGAACAGAACGTTTCCGTTTAAAAAACATTTTGCAACGTTTTGTCGGGGCTGAACCATGGGCTGAACGCAGCCCAGAGTTTGAAAAATGCACTTTCAGCCATCTTTCTGTGATCGCGATGCGTGAGGCAACTTTGCTGATCAAAGAAGAAAACAAAGGAGCGCACGTTTGGATGACTACAGATGAGACGTTATGTACTACAAATAAAGAAGCAAGTAAGTATCTTGATATATGCTCTCTTTATTTTTATTTTTTCACTGGAACATAGCAGTTCTTATTGCCATTAAGAGTGTAACTTATTTAGTTTAATCGCAATATGGAGGTGAATTAATCATGTTTCCTGTAATTTATTTATGTTTATAATAATTTCTTATATATGAATGTGGTCGCGTGTGTGGGCGTGTTCAAAGAATTTGGCTGCTGAAAATATATTTTAATTGAACTCTGACTTTTTTAATCATTTTAAATGACTTGCCCTTACAAGAAACTTAAAATTGTTTCCCTCCTCTTTATTTTCCCACCAAATTTCGCCCATAAGTTTTAAACCAATCCCACGAATCTGCGACTCACGTAACAATTTAATTATATTTGCCATTTCAAATGTTCCGGTTAAGAACCGCTAAATAGAATGAAAAATAATGGCCACCAGGGGGCAAACAATTACGGTTTTGTCGCACATTTCTGTACTAACAATACAATATAATCCCTCCAATAAAATGTATTATTTCATTTTAAATTGTAGTAAAGGCTACAGTTTAATTTGGAGGAACTGTCTCTGGGTTAAAGCAGAATGGTAACATCCAATAAAGGTGGCGTTTTTTATTTGACCACAAGTATTCAAAAATAACTCCACTTAAACAAAAATAGTATCTTAACATGGATGGACAAAACATGGTATCATAACAATAGTAAATAGTAAACAATAGTATCATAACATGGACGAAAAATAGTAAACAATAGTATCATAACATGGACGAAACTTACAAAAATAAATAAATAAACAAACAAACAAATAAGTACGCAAAAACATAAATACACACAATTATAAATGAATAAAGGTGCAAATAAATACATAAATAGATATATAAAACTACATATTCATTAAAAATATTCAAATAATTAAATGTGTAAGGGGATAAATAGTTAACCAAATAAAACGAATGTTGGGGAAAATATTTTTTTTTAAAGGAAATGCTGAGCTGAAATTTTACTTTTTTTTTTTTTACTTTGAAACGTTTATTCATTGTTGTTTTAAATGTAGCTTCGTATTTAAATTTACTTGCCGAAACATGCTAATAAGAGGGTGTCAATCAAACATCAGAATACGATCTCAAAAAGTTCTGCAACAATAAATTACACTGGCTGAATAATTACATAACAATTTACATAATTGTTATGAAACAAAAATCGTTTTGAGCGGTGAGTGGATTTTGAGTCGTAGACGCTGGCAAATATTCCCTCATAATTCGTTCCAGAAATCAACAGATTTGTTCGTGATTAGCTACAATGCTCAATGCTGTAAGAACATGTTGTAAAGCATTGTCGCTCTTCAGAGCGCAAACATAGATACTCACTGGATCGTTTGCCAAATATGTTTCGCCAAAATGCAAATATTTTCTGATCCTAGACCAGTAGTTATGTGCAGTTTTTCCCTCTAAAAGCAATCAGAAGCAGCAGCAGGTACGCAGTGGTTTGAGTGAGAAAATATTTTAAAATTCTATTAAAATTCTATTTCATATTTCTGAAGATAATGTGTTATTGTGTGTGGCGGAATAGCATGTTAGCACGTGGTGGCAAGGAAAACGAACACGGAGCAACATAAAAAAAAATAAAAATAATCGGTTCAAAGGGAAAAAAAAGCCAATTTTCTCCTTAACATTTTTTTAATTTACCCCAATATTTTTTTATTTAGTTAATTATTCCTCCTTGCACATTTAACTTCCTTATAATTATTTGTGCAGAAATGTCAATTTATATATTATTTTGTGGATTTATGTATTGATTTACTTCCGTATTTGTTTTTGCAGGTGTCGTCCTCCATATAACAAACCTTGTGCCTATTTATTATTTATATAAATGTTCAATTGTAAGACAGGTACTTTACTGATTTTGACAGATTACTATTACTTATAAACAAGTATAGATATCACGTCAAATGGCAAGATTAAAATTTCACATAGGACGTTTGTATGATATATGAAATGAAACTCAAATAATTCCTGATCTTTACACATCTTTAATGTCAGTTGGCATTATAAAAAAATAATATGTACAAGAAGAAATGTAAAAAACAAAAACAACCTAACATTTCAACTAGAGTGAGTAGAATTTTGTACAGTATTTGAGAACAGAGAACATCACACAATGACAAAGAACTTTTTTTTCCACTTTCTTCCACTAAATCTAGCTTGGTTTCATCTAAATTTATATACTTTTTTAGTGTCATGCATTAAGCGGCCAATGGGTCCATGTCTGTGATCCTTCCCAAGCCAATAGTTCCATTCAATGAGATGTAGATTTCTTCACAATGACTGTTTGGTGAGGTTTCCCCTGTAGCGGTATATATTTTCTTTATATGTGCGCCATGTACGCTCCATGTGCTGGGTGTGGGTGCCCGTTCGCGGATGGACAAAGAAACGTCTGTGGTTAACCTGATAATGAATGTAACCATGCTGTTGGACGGTGTTGTATGCCCTCCAGCATTCACTGAGAATTTGAGTCCCAGTTCGTACATGCTTTCGAATGATGGGCAGCAGATGCCTTCTGGAACGTTGTTTGACCAGCTCCAATACTGGTCTTCGACGTTTGGCCTTCACCTCCAGCATTCCAAAGACCCATGAATGCTTTCTTTGCCAGGTTCTCCCAAATCGTCCACGGTTGTACTAGAAATAGTAAAATAAAAATTATACAGTCATGTTATTATTATATTATTCATTACCTGCAGTGTTGTACCTTTCTTTTGTGGCAGAATTTGCTTTCATCAATGACAACAAAAGCATGTCTACCACCAATTTTCTCAATCTTTTTTTCTCCTCTTGAGTCATTTTACAGAAGCAACGCAGCAGTGGCGAAGAGCATCATACACTTTTGTTATTGATGCACTGCTGCCACAAACCCCTTCCTCAGTCATGTCCAAATGTCTTTTTCTATGACCTTGAGCAAAACTGACAAATGTGTTGGTGTTAAAACATACACTAAATAGCCACAACCTTCACTCAGTAAAACAGTAAACAAGTAAAATGATGCTACAATGTATAATGTGTCCAGAATAAAAAAAAAAATATTTCTTGAATTTGCCGTGTGTCAGAAGGTTGTGAGACACACTAAGCTAAAAATTAAAATTCTCTAAGGGTGAAAATAGAACTATCGTTTTAACATACAAACGATAAAATAATACATTCAAATAAGTAAATTAATAAACTGACTTATGCATTATCTTGAGCCAGGCAGAAAGGTCCATGTGTGAATTCTCAAAGATTGAACCCTTCATAATTGTTCTTGAAATGTCCCTATGGCAGCTTCTTCGACATCTCCTGTGAAAAGATGAAATACAATGTTAAAAATCATGACATTTGATAATGCACAAAAGTTAGATAAAGCTTACTTTCTTAATGATCTATACAGATAGTGTCACACAACATTTACTCACTTATGACAAATCGGAGCAATATTTCACTGTAGACCAGGTAACTGAGGTTTTAATGACAGATACAACAGTTCCAGCTCTCTGATTCCTAACACTGTTGTCTGACACACATTCATAAAAATGTCTAATATATTTTTGGCTATAGACTTGCTGCTAAAATGATACCAGGTTTAGAGGAGAATTATGCTTTCTGATATGCTGCATACAAACATGGATTTACAGTAATTAAATTACTATAATGTAATGAAAATGATTTGGTTATTTAGATTGAGGGTATTTTCTGTTGCTTGTGCATTAGGTAAGGTCCATATAGCAAACCAGTTACACAGGCTCCATCCCAAAAGTGTTCAGTGGGGGTCCCATCAAATTTCACCCACAAGTCTTAAACCTATTCGACGAATCTGCCACTCAAACAATAATGTAATTAGGTTTTTTTGGCATTTGCACATTCCAGTTCAGAACCGCTAAATGGAATGAAACAATGCCCACCAGGGGGGGACAATTTAGTTTTGTTGCACTTTCATTTCTATAATGACAATTGATATACTGATTTCTTGGTTTAGTGCAGTCCAATCAAGTTCTTCCTTTTAAAAAAAACCCTCTAATCGCTCACGAGAGGTTTTTGACACACGTCGGCATGACATCAGAGCAAGGCGGCCCACCCTCGGACACAATTCTAACCAGCATGCATCTCGCGGTGATCACCGGTGATCGGTTCTGCGCAGAATTTGCTCATCTCAAACAAGCCTGTTGTATTTGACTCAATCCCGTTACACAAACCATTCTCCCCTATAAAAATAATGAACTGATACTTATATGACATCATTAACAGGAAGTGACATCATAGACGTCTTCTGAACAATGTGAGCAGACACAGGCAAGTTACCATTTTATTTGATAAGTATAACTCAATTATGTTTTGAAATTGTGTTTGTCAAGCTTAATGATTCAATTAAAGATAGAAACCTATTACTAGTTAAAATGATCTTTATTTCAACATTATTCGTGATTCCTTAATATTATGCATGCCATGTGCTCTCCATTTATTCTCTAGATTTAGAGCAGTGGCCAATTTGTGCAAAAAATCACAACCCCGTCACACCTACATTTTTTTTTTTTTTTTTTTTTAAGTTTATGAAAAATTAATTTAAAGTTTGTTGAACTCTGTCTGAAATGTTCAGAGCAATCATAAGAATCGTGATTTTAGTTCATATTCTGAAGCCTTTGATAAAAAAAAATGAGGTTGCTGTCACAAAAAGTGCCCATTTCAGGCTTTAGTACAGCAAAAGTGTGAGATTTCATGTAACTTATGTTTGGAATAAACTGAATTAGTGTGAGGGACATCTGATTAATAGAAAAATGTTGATTTTATCACAAATATCTGTGCATACAGCGTATGTTTAAGTTACCGCACTACTGCCGTGACCATGGTGAGACCTGCCTCCAACAATGCCATTTTACTCAATCAGTGGTCAACCGAGACATCCACATCTGATAAGGAGAAGAAGGCGATAATAACTGTCAAAAAAGAACTGACCAAGATGGAGGAGGAAGTTGTTGATCAATTCCAGGATAAAATGGTCAAATTCAAGCAACATCTATTCAACATACGTTGGCAGTATAAGGCCTATAGGCAAGTTAGAGAGGATCTCAAGGACCATGAATGTTTAATTCATGTGGACTTCAGTGAAAACTATTTGTGCAAATATGCAAATGAAGTGCAGTCTGTCCATTTTGGGGGATCCCATCAGCAGGCAACCCTGCACACTGGCGTATTATATACAGCAGCACAGAATCCTATAGCATTCTGCTCCATTTCCCCTTCACGGAGACATGATCCACCGGCAATCTGGGCACACCTGGATCCAGTCCTGGATATGGTCCAGTCAAAGTTTCCCCAGGTGACTCGGCTCCACTTCTTCTGATGGGCCGGCAACTCAGTACAGACAGAAGGGA